>NW_021634492.1:0-153672 GCF_004799145.2 Neltuma alba | reverse complement strand
TAAGAGTATCTTGGTATTTTCATTAAAAGAATCATGGGTGTTCACATTATCGAGCTTTTTCTTTTAAATTTGAATTGATAGATTTGCATTAAAAAAAGTTTATAGTGTTGGATGAACTTTTAATATATTTTTGTGTATTTTTGACCTTTAATCTATTTTTTGCTGGTACTTTTTAATATTTGCATTTCTTCTTGAGTCCCCATAGTGATTTTCTCTTTATAATTCCACGTTTTGTAATTCATATATCCTGCCAAAGAGCTGCACGCGAAGAACCTTCTCCTCGACGACAGAAGCTGCAAAGCCAAAGGTGATCACCGAAATCCCTTCCCCAAGTTTTCGAATTTCTCAATTTCATCTACTTTCTCTGGAAATTTGAGTCTTGACTTCTTTTGCCTCTTTGGTTATGGTAACAGTATTCTGTTTTTCCTCATGGTTCGATGATGCAATTTAGCCTTAGCTTTGAAACACTGATTTTTGTTATCCCTTTAGTTTCTTTTTTTTTTTTTTTTTTATGGCTTCGGATGGTGCGGATTTACAAATGCTCGCGCGCGTTTCGTTATTTTTACGAAATTTGATTGTGGAAGTGAGAATTTCTGTATTTGGCCCCTTTCTTATTGGAACCCAGCGGTGTCTTAATCAATTATTATCTTCCCCGTTTGTTATGAGTTTAATTTAAATTGATCCGTGGTTGAATTTGTGAAAATTTAACTCATGATGGGTGTAGCATAATTGATGTGTCTACCTTAAATGGTTCGCGCGAGACGCTTCTAGGCAGATTAGCTTATCATCGGATTTCGTTCTTCTAATGCGTTGTGGAAGATTTTTGCTCACTCACTTAACAAAGGTCTTTCTGTTTTGTTGATTTTTTATTCCAATTCTAATAATCTAGCTGAGCCGCAATTGCTTAATGTTGGGTATGGACCAAATCTTAGTCTTATGATGTAAGACAGAGTATGTAGGATATGGCGGGGAGCAAATTGCAAAAATCTTGATTGGGACTGCATGTATCTGATGTTGCCTTTGGATATATTATGTTATTGTGAGAGCTGTAATGAAAAATGAAAATGATCGCACACATTTGAATTTTTCAGCTCAAACATGCAAACACCTCCAAGCCTTCACAAAATCTCTGTTACATGGAGGGGAAAGAGGTTTGTCATAGAGATGAATTCAGGTGCCACTGTCAAGGAGCTTGGAGAGGAGTTGCGAAAGCTGACTGATATCCAAGAAGATACTATGCGTTTCATTATTCCACAGGTTTCCAGCAATGCCTCAAAATTAATGTCTCCCTTCTCTACAGAGCATTCTTTTTTAAGTCTGCAAGAAGCTTCCATTACTGAGGTACCCCATGATTTACTTATACTATCTTGCATCTAACCATTGGGATGTGAAATTAATCTTATGTATATAATTTCATATTTCGCTATGTTATTTTTCTATAACACTATGCTTTATACTGCTTGTCCCAGCCTAATTAATACATGAATAAATTTCTGTCTCATAAGCACTTTTGTTGATCAAATGGGTCCAAAAAAGAGGCTTCAGTCCAATATAAATTAGTCAATTCACTTTAGAGATCGTCGTCTCACCTCTGAACCTATGAGGGAGAATTTGTTGATGGACACGAGTTCATCAGCAAATACCTGAGTGGTATCATTTGAGTAATAAATGAAAACAATTACATCATTTCTTTTAATGATTGTTTCTGAGAGGGAGTTTAAGATTTTGGATACAAGTCCAATTGTTCTCTTCAGGGATTTTTTTTTTTTGAACAGACAAATGAATACTCCTTTTTGTATTTAATAGTAAATCACCAATAATGATGGTGGCTGTATTGACTTAAACTTATAGTTCCTTTGTCCATCCATTGTTCCTCTACAGGGTAAGTCAATTAAAATGATGGGTGTGTCAGCAAATGAAGTTGAGCAAGTTCTACAAGATGCAAAGGTGAATTTAAGGATAGCTGGATTTGAGGAAGAGGAAAAGAGATTGAAACAAAGAAGTTCATATGGACCTGTTTCGTTGAAGCTTCCACAAGGGCCTTATATCTTCAGTCAATTTCAGACGCTTGAAATTCCAGGAGTGAAGGTATATTCTGGCATGTGAATATTAATATCCATCATATTTGCTTAGCAGAAAATGACTCGACACATCCACAGATGGTTTACTACATCACTCTGTGTGACAAATAGACAATCCAGCATTAGGCCTTTCTAAGCTATAGCATCTCAGAAATTTATCCTTCCTTTATGCTTCCGCATTTACTTTGCATGCATGGCAATAACATGCTTGGAGAGAAAGACATATGGAATCCCTAGAAGTCAGGTTTTTCAAGTTGTGAACAAGGAATTGGACGCAAATTTACTTGTAGAATTATCATCAAGATTGACATGAAGAATTAGCTGTGGTTATAAATTGTGCTGGGCTGTTTTATTTTGAATTGCCATTAGCAATTAATGGGTTAGCCTCTCACTTATCTGGCTATCTTAGCAGCTCAGTCTTTGTACTGGCATCGGCTAGTGGATGTGTCTGACCAATAGATCTGAAAAGGGTCAGTTGAAAAGGAAGAGCAAGAAGATATACATTAGAATAAGGCATTTGTTTTGTGGATTGAGAAAATGTAACGTATTTTATGACATTTTGGCGTGTTAATTTGTTTTCTTAATGCTGCATGTGCGAAATCATCACATTCTTTGCCACCTGCCTCATGATATGAAAATTTTAAGGGAGATTAGCCCACTGACTTTGGATGAGAATTATAATTTTTTTTCTTTGCAGCTGAACCCTCCTCCCTCTGAGGCATTAAAGAGAATGCATATGCTTGCTGCAGATCCTGGAGTTGTTGCTATCATGAACAAGGTATGATACAATGTATTTCACAACTGTAAATATATGATTTTTCCATCATGACATAGTGGTGCAACTTCTGATTGATGTTTAAATTTCATCTTTTAGCATCGTTGGCATGTAGGAATTATGACTGAGATGGCTCCTATTGGGTATGTTGGTGTGAGCCCAAAGTGCATTCTTGGTTTCAACAAGGTAGTGACTTGTCTTTGGTGAGGTTTCAAGAGTCTTAATATCCAGTATTATTCTATTGATTGTCTTCATTCTTGTTACTCTTCTTGGTAGAACCATGGAGAAGAAATATCTTTGCGACTTCGAACTGATGACCTCAAGGGTTTCAGGAAATATGAAAGCATCAAGAAAACTCTCCTGCATGAACTTGTAAGATATAGAAATATTCGTTCTTGGTTTATATGGATGTGAAGATATGAACTTTCATGCTTCATCATAAGTATCAACTGTTCATGTCACATCATTCTCAGAAAAATATGGGGCTTAATGCTTAGTCTCCAAATATCTTAAGTAAGATATTAAAAAATGATACAAATATTATTATTGAATTATTGAACTAATGTGTCTTGTACTTATTTCAGGCGCACATGGTACACTCTGAACATGATGCCAATTTTTTTGCTCTGGATAAACAGGTTTTGCTTGAGTGTATTTCCCTGACTTAATTCACAATGATACCTCCACTGAGTGGCTTATCCTGATTTAATTTGTTTTCTGGCAGCTAAACCAAGAAGCTGCTAGTTTAGATTGGACTAGATCTGCTAGCCACACGTTGGGTGATGCCAGAAGTTCTGACTATTTTGAAGAAGATTTTGAAAGTAAAAATAGCAATATTCCGCAGAAGGTTGGAGGTAATAGGTCAGATCAGCTAGCAAGTGCTCGAGCTTCTTCAGTTGCTGCTGCTTACTATCGTATGGCTAATGCATCTTCCCAAAAGGCCAGCGGGTCTGAAGTGAATGAAGAGCCAGATCCAGATGATTCTAGTTTGATAGCAAGTGACAGAACTGATCATGTGAATTCTGAATCAAAAGAAGTCATTGATATGAACGTGACTTCTCATGCTGACAGAGAACCTAATAGTGAGCCTGACCCAGATGATTATGCAGCCAAGGTGATAAAGCAAGAGCCTGATCCAGACGATTCCAACAGTGTAACAGCATTAAGTACTGATGGGTCTGATTCATTAGGTTCTTTTGTTACGATAAATGTTAAACCTCAAGCTATTGAAGGCAAGAATTCTGAAGAATTTGCTCAAAATGTACCTAATGCTGAAGTAGTTGTGCTGGCCGAACCTGATCCTGATGACGTGGCGGTGCCTCCAACAGAATCATCTGCGATGCAAACTGATGAGCCGGATCCTGATGATCAAGAATCACAGAGGATCAATGATCCTGTGACCATAAATATTGGATCTCAAGCTATTGGAAGAAACATAGCTTCTAAACAAACTGCTCATAATGGACCTGATGCTGGGGAAATTGCACTGGCAGAACCTGATCCTGATGATGTTGTGGGGCCCCCACCAGAATTATCTACGATGCAGATTGATGAGTCTGATCCTGATGATCGAGAATTGCAAAGGATCAATGACCCTGTGGCTGATGTTTGTAACCGTCTGCAGAAAACCCTGGAAGTGCTGAGAACTGAAGTTAGTCCCATGCAGACTGCTTCAGTTCTCCAGACTCTCTTAAAAATTATCAGGTAGTTTGATATATGAGAGTATTTATGTTATGTTTTGCTTGAAAAAAAGGATTGGAAATTAATGGAAAAGGAAAGGAGATGACGGATAAGAGTGGCTTGGTATAATGAAAATGCTCTCCCTGTTCACATTCCTTGGAATTGATGTTGATTCAATTTTATTCCATCAAAAAGCCAACAGAATGGCACACCATTCTTGGAAATCTAAGCCAAAATGTCATTCTTGTCGCTAAATGAACCATCCATTATCAATTGAGCTGGGAGAGGCAATGAGGGAATTTGTTTGTTAACCACTATTTGAATATTAAGAGCAGTTTGGAGCAGTTTGGTCAATTGTTATTATATGATTTCATTCCTTTCATCTTTTATTCTACCAGACATAGTAATGCCAAAACATTCCTACTTTGTCTGAACCATACCAAACGAGATTTTGAATATATCATTCTTTTCCATTCCCATTCCCATTCCCATTTCTTTATCACTTCATTTATATTCTATCCCAACCCACCAAACATATGGATAGTTTTGTTTTTCTTGACTTCCTCTTACTTTGAGGCACTTCAGAAATTATATTTTTATCCTATATTTTGTTCCCTCTGGCATGGTTTTTCAAGCCTAATAATGTTTTGCTGCCTAAAAACAGGAATGCGATTGAGCACCCTGGTGAGATGAAATACAAAAAGCTACGGAAGGTATGATTTGCCTGAAATTTTGTCTCTATTACATGCTGTATCTGTAGGCTGACTTTAAAAACATCTAAACTACTCATGTTTTATTTGCAGGCTAATCCTGTTATTGAGAGGAATGTTGTGAACAATAAAGGTTTGCATCTTGACGCTATAGGGCTTTAATTTAATTATTGCATCATATAGAGATCCTGATTTAGTTTTATGGCTTTATATTTCTGAGATTTTAGTGATGTAAGACACACTCACACACTAGGATAGATGCAAACAGAGGTGATGTGGCGAGAAAGGATAGAAATAGAGTAGAACAGTTGGGGGCATGATCAGAATTTAGGGTGGGACAAATGGCAGAATGTGGGGTATGGGAGAACTGAATCTGTTAAGGCAAAGCACATTGGGTGAAGGTGCAAAAATGCCCATAAACTAATACCAAAAGTGCATCCACTACCATAACCTTTTTCAAGGTGCAAAAGTAACCATAAAAGTTCAAAAACAGAGTAAAAATGCCATCACCGTCAAGATAAATACCATTATTTTTTATGGTGGGACCCACAATATTTGTTATGAAACACCCAAAATACCCCAAATTGAAAAACATACCCCTCGCCCTCCCAACCTCTCATATTCATCCTCTGTTTTGTGTCCCTCCAATAGAAATTCTACACTTCCAAAATTCATCACCATCAACGCATCCATTAGAAATAAAACCAGAAGTACCCAAAAAAAAAAAAATCATCAATCTTGCTAAAATCAAACTCAAAAACAGCTGGTAAGAAAAAAACCCATAGGCAATACTCAATTTCACTAATAATATTAAACCAGAAGTACCAAAAAAGGAAAAACAATCATCAATCTTCCAAGAGAAGCTGCCTCGTCCTTCCTCGTCCTTCATATCTGAAAGATAATAAATTGCAACAGATGATGGCAATGAGTTCATGAGGCTGAGGAAGAAGTTTTGACTGCCTGGAGATGAAGAGAAGCCGCTTCCTATATCTTCTTCGTCTTTTAGATCTGAAAAATGACAAATCACCACAGACAACGGGGACGAACTTTGCGAAGACGCCATGTGCGACAGATGTGGAAGAAGATGCAAAACCGATTTAAACAATGGCATCCTCTCTTCTCCAACTATGTTTGTTTTGACACCCCCTTTGGTCTCTCCCTCTCCCTCTCCCTCTCCCTCCTTCTCAATCGATGAAATGGATGAAGAAAAACATAAGACAAGGTGCTGGTTCAATGCATCTCTTTTCTCTCCATTCTCGGCTCCTGCTCCCTACTCCAAAAGAATAGAAATTGAACATCATTGAGACCCAAATCAGGGAGGTTGGGAGGAAGACGAAAGTCCCCCCCCCCCTTCTGAGCTGTGGTATTTTAGGATTTTCGTAATAATAGTGGGTCCCACCACAAAAAATAACGGTAGTTAGGCTATCTTGATGGTGATGGCATTTTTGCTCCATTTTTGAACTTTCATAGTTACTTTTGCACCTTGAAAAAGGTCATGGTGATGGGTGCACTTTTGATATAAGTTTATAGGTGTTTTTGCATCTTGACCCAAACACGTTCGTTAGTCAATTTATTGTCTATCTATTACATATGCTGCCTAATATCTACTTATAAAGCTAGATTTCCTTCTCAAGAAGGAATCAAAAAGCAAAGTAAAAGTATTAAAACAATAATAAGCTCACTTGCCTAGGTTTCCTCTCTAGGAAGGAAACATCTAAGATATTATATAAGATTAAAAACATAAAACATAAGCTATTTACAAGTTAGTTGTCTGGTCCGATTCACCTCCTAAACTGGGGGGGGGGGGGGACCAGTTGTAACTCGGCCTAAACCGGAGTAACATGGTGAAAACCGGGGTAACCCGCGAGTTTGGTGGGTTACACTTGCTTATATTTTTCCCCAAAAAAAAAAGGAAGAAGAAAGGAGGAAGGAGAGAGGGGGGGGAGGGGGGGGGGAAGACGGAGGAAGGAGTACAGAATTGAAAGATAGAGGAGACCAAGGTAAGGAGGAGGAAAAGTGACGGTCACTGTTGTTCGCCTGCTGTGATAGTTACTCCGTCATTGCTGTTCTCCTCTAGTAGGGGCCAATCGGATTTGAAGGGAGAAGCCATGGAAGCCATGAGAGAAATGGGTTACCTGCATAATAAAGAAGAATGAAGCCACAGACTGACGCTAGGGGGAGAGAAGTCTAGCATTATGGGTTGTAGCCTTTAGAGTGTTAAGGACGTAAGCCATAAAGTAAGAGAGAGAATAGAGAAAAAAATAAATAAAAAAAGGGGTGGTTCACGTGAAGGAGATAAGGAAAAAAATAAAAAAATTTATGTGTGTGTGGGATGTGGAGACAGTTTGGATCTCTTAAATAAGATTGCATCTTCTTTTATATTTAAATATGAATATTTTATATATTTTAATTAAATTATATTATTTTAATGATTATCGGTTTGATCCCGGTTTGACCTATTAACCCTTGTAATGTCCAGTCTTGTTTTTTGAATCTTGGTTATAACAGAAAATAAAATAAAATATTGAAGTAACCTCAGTATTCCCATATTCCATCCCTTACACTACCGATGCAAGTGGATTGGATAAAACTGAGTAGCATCAACCACCGACCTTATTTTACCTCCGTGGGATTGGATTGTTACTATTTCATCTGATCTACTTGGTTTCTATATAGGAATGTCAGGTAGAAAATATTAATGAATATGGTACTAAATTAACTGTCTTTTACATGTGTTGATTTTATGCATCAGCTTGAATTTGTGCCATAACCTTATATTTCCTGTTTTTAATGTTGCAGCTGCATTGGAAATTCTATTCTTGGTTGGCTTTAAGGAAGATGTTATGTTTGATGAGCTTGGGAAGGCAGAATCATACCTAGTATTGAAACGGAATGATCCTGGCCTATTGTGGTTGGCTAAGTCTTCGCTTGAGTCATGCACTAATTTATAAACCAAGAGTCTGTGGAAGGCAAAGCAGAATGGTAAAGGCAATGCGATTTTATGCATAATGTTTTATATATTGGGGTGATCAAAGATAGACAATTTGTATGGTTGAATGTCGAGTATATACAATTTGTATATAATAAAAGGGTCGGATAACATATGTGGAATATTGAATTTCGGGGTGGTGGGAGAATGGGATTATGTTGGTGGATGAACTCGTTGATCATGTAAGATATCCGGCACATGTTCAACTTGCCTTGTTATATTGTAAGCAAAAGCTAGATGTAAATAGATGTTGTATTGAATGTTGCGGTGTATGAAGATTTAGAAAGAGGATGCTGTGGAAGAAACGGGGAAATGGGTTTGAGTGGTGTGTAAAGTCTCCCCCCCCCCCCACCCCCCCAATTCACTTGGCCTTTCTTGGAATTTAGTAGTTTGAATACTTCTGTTATTGGAAAAGATGAATAAGTTTAGCACTGGTGAAAACTTTTTTATTTTAATCAACAAAGATCCGTAATACTTGTTATATTTTTTAGTTTTTAATAATAATTATTTTTATAATTTCAGTCCCAAATAAGAATACAAGGCACGGAAAAAGGGCATCATATTTCTGGTCATGATAAAGATCCGGCCACAGCTCACGTAGCGTTATTTTGTTAGACAAAATTTGTTGCTTTTGTTTGAGAAACAGTAGAAAGATTGGGAAAAAAACAAAAGATGTTATTAAAATTTTTTAAAAACAAACAAAAAACAAAACAAAGCAGAAAATAATTGAGGTGATTTTCGCTCGAATTGTCATTATTTTATTTTGACATGTTAATGGCAAGCTGCCGAAGGATTTTAGGTTTCGCTCGAATTGTCATTATATATATATTTATCAAATGTTTACCATTGGAACTTGATAGGCACAAAAAAAAAAAAATTGAAACATATGATTTGGCAAATATCAAGTAATAAAGAGTGAGTAGAGTATCATTTGTACAAATATTTGTAACGACTCAATTGATAATCAACTTTACATTTTCGTGCACACAAAGAATGAAAATGAAAACGATAATTAAATTTTAAACGATAGTTAGGGTTAGTGCTGATTTGATGCAAAGAACTAATATTTGAGGATTACTATTTACTAGCCGAACTAATTTTTTTAATACTTATAACTATTCAACTCTTATATTTAAAATGAGAGGAATTACTTATTTAGTACAATTTCCGAGTATGCAAACTAAGGGTGGGTGAAAGTGCAAGTTGTAAGGGTGCAAATTCCTTAGGTGAACTTTTTCAAGGTTTTAGGCACACTGATTTTTATTCAGAAATAAGATGGATCTGGGAGGAGGGGGATCCGCAACAGATGCTTTTCCTCTTAACCAATATGGTATAATGCTTTCCTCCAAAAAAAACTTCATAGCCCAAGCCCAAATTGAATTCCTTGGAGTAATATTTTATAATGATTTCTACGAGCCTGGTTCCCACATTGCATAGGAATTACTCAATTTCCTAGATGACAACTTGTCAGTAGAACGGATTCAACAGTTTTTGAGAATTGTAATTGTGTTCGTGACTTTATTTTTGATATGACCAAATATACTAGTCAGCTGTCCAAACTCTTTAAAAAGAATTCTATCCTTTGGGGAAAAGACCTAACTGCTGTAGTCAAAAAGCTTAAAGAGATAACACAACATCCTCCACCATTCAAAATTCCAGGAATTGGGCAAAAGACTCTTCAAACTAATGCAAGTGATCATTATTGGAGTGCAGTACTTTTTGAAGAAGTTAATAAAAAAAAATATTATTGTAGACATGCAAGCGAACAGTTAAAAAAACCAGAAAAACATTATCATGTCACTTACAACGAGATCTTGGCAGTAAAAAAAAAGGAATTGAAAAATTCAATTTTCATTTTAATCCTTTTGATTTTATTGTTGAGATGGATAACACTTCATTTCCCTCCATGTTTGAAACTAAAACCAAATGCACAACTACTTAGGTGGAAAAACTGGTTCTCTTACTATAAAATCATAGTAAGACATATCAAGGAGGCATCACAACACACTTGCTGGTTACCTATCCAGACTTCCTAAGGTTCAACTTCTCACTCCAAGAAAACCCCTTAGTGTCCTTACCATAAGCAAGATGACTGATCAAATGTCCTTTACACCTAGAACTAAGTTTGTCTGTCATCCTCATCATGATTTCTGTCTGCCTTGACCCACCTACCAATCATCAAGATATCCAAAACCTAGCCAGAAAAAACCTATTTTACTAGTCACACCATCTTATTATCAACAACAATCTTTGTCCCTTTCCTATCATGTTTGACATTAACAGGCCTTACCTCATAGTTCCTATGATTAGAGGTTCTATCCCTGAAGTGATGAAATATTATGTTTGGTATCTTTCAACCCTCTATGCTTGTTCCTTTGTCCTTGAACCTTGGCCTATTTACTACTACCTTTGTGATAGTGAAAATGAAGGTTCTTATCTATGTTACAATGGTTTTCTCCCCTTCATGTTTGGAGAAAAACTCTTAGTGACGTTATCCAACAATTTCAACTCCACACCATCCTAGTAGATAAACAAGTGTCCTAGTGCTCCTTTGTAGTCCACAGACCTTACAACATGGACTTTGAAGGAAAACTGTATACTACTAGTCAAGCACCTTACTGGCACATCAATCAAGATTAGCCAAGATATGAAGAATCAACTCTAGGAAACTTAAGGATTTTCTTAAGTAATTTGAATAATTGTCTTGATGCTAATCCTAAGCTCATTTGCACTTCACTTAGTCCTATTCCCAATAGACCTTTCATACCAAGAAATCCAGCTCCCTAGCATAGACAACCCAGACATGAGGAATTTACGTACTCTAGCTACTTTACAACTGTTAAATTAGTCCAAAGTAGCTTCACCTGCTGCTTCCTTTTCTCATCCAGATATTTTGAGAAACGTCTCACCCTCCTTTTTAGAGATCCAACCTTCATCATCTAGCCATGGGGGTGGACCACTTTCTCAAAACCCATAGGGATCAGAAGAGGACACCAATTTTGGCAATAATGATTCTGATGAGGACCCCAACTTATTGAAGCGATGAGTCTATCTTTAAATAAAGCAGGCTGATCTGTTAGGAATATACTTTTAGTACAAGCATGTTTACTTTTGTTGAGTGCTTTTACTTTATGTCAAACATCATGTTTTCTTGCTTTTATAAAGTAGGATGGGTTGTAATAATTTAGTTTGTCTTGTAATATGTCAAAAAGTCTATATAAACAAGCCTCTGGTTTTCTGAAAGGGCATCGAGTGTTGTATTCACTTCTTAAGAATGAAAGTATGTTTTTCATGATGTCTCACCAAACTCTCTCTTTCTGAAAGCTTGTTCTATCTGCTTATAGATTCAAGTATGTTCTACACTTGCCTCACATAAGGATCCTGTGTATTAGAAAAAATTTGACCATAATCCTGTGAGATGATCTCTTAATAACTAAAGAACTTTAGTCTAGAGTTTTATAGATTGAGGTCCTAATGTGGTTTCTGTGGGGTCAGGTGAGCCGATTGAGAGACCTTGACATGATAAGACTAAGTCTCATAGGTTTTAAAGAGGCTCACCTGCATGGTATTATGAAATTGAATCACACTTTGGACTCAATTTACCTTGCTTGGCAAATGCATAGCAGGAGGAAAAGTGAGAGTGGTTTCGAGAGGAGAAGAGCAATGTGTTTTGAGAGTTATATGTTTAAAACATAAATAAATAAATTGAATGTGAACAATCTAAAATCAACATTAATGGTTTGTTGGCAAAGAAAAAAAAAATCAACATTAATGGTTCAAATTAGGACAAGCATTTTATCCGTATCTTTTTCATGAGCATCGAATCTGCTCTCAGAAAATGCTCCCACTGTTTCCTTAAATAAATCAAAAAGAGAAAACTACCTCATATGACCCATATATTTTGTTTACTTAAGAACATGCCCCATTTGTTTAGTTAGTTGGGTTCGGGTTCCAATCCATAAAAAGTGGACTTGTTATAATCCAACAATTTTTATCGGTAGCATTTGGAGATCCTTGAATACCAACTCATTTGATTGTTTTAGCAAAATAATTAACATAAATTCATCACATAAATAAATATATGTGACTTACAACATGCCCTACACGATGAAGTTGGAAGAAATTGAAGCAAAGCTAGATATATAGGGTGACAATTAATTAATCAGAATTTATAAGCAACTAGGAGGGCTTTGTTTGCCATAAGAAGCACCATGGACATTTGAACATGAAGTGGTGAGCTCATGAAAAGAAGAAGAAAGTTGAGGCCACAGATTAATGTCTTGCAATGTGATATCATGGCATGGCTTATCTTTGCTGCAATTCAGTGTCACTCCAACTTCACTCCTGCTACTTCCTTGAATATTCTTGTACCTCACCTTACTTATCTCCACTTGTGAGCTCACCTTCAACCAAAAAAAAAATCACAACAAAAAAGTCATATAAATAAGCTATAACTCCTTGTTCTAAATATAAAATCAAATCAAATTAAGGAATTTATTATAATTTTAAATGTAAGACTTCAATTCATTTTGTCTCTTAAATATGATTTTTTTCCTCCCAAGCTGTCTTTATTGATTATTCATATTAAAGGGGATTCCCATTAGGTGGGGTGGTTTCAATGTACTACTCTAATCCTATTTGTAAAGTATATCCTCTTATTTAATATCTATTTGATACTAAATGTAAGCATTTTTCTCCGTAAAAATTAGAACATTAATTGGTTTGCCATAGTGTAAAGGACTAATTCCTTCCATTAAACACAATCCCTAAGGTTTGTAATATTTACATGTACTCAATATCATGATTTGAACAAAGGGGAAATCTAACTCTGGCAGCCTCAAAATTTTTATTTTCTCTTCCGTCCCATTGTCAAAAATTTCTAGTTTCATCTCTGCATCCACCACTATTTATCTTACAAAAATGTTTATTATGTATCCTATGAAAAAAAATTAATGTATATAATTAGAAACATCTAAATTTAATCTAAACAATTCATCATAACTATTACGGCAAACGTAGAGGATATGAAAAAATATTTTTGAGTTAATACAAAACATCAAACGCATCAAAATATCTACATTTATTATTTCGCCCAAAATAACAAAGGGTTTTGATAACAGTTTAAATTGATATAAAAATTAATCTTACTCCAAATCACCATAACAAGTCTAATTAAGTTCAAATGAAACTACTACTGTACAAGTAAAACACTTAGCTAGGAGAATTAATTAGAAGCACAAACCTGTGTTTCACAATGAGGATATGGGCAATATTGTTGATCAATAATGATGGGATCCCACACATCATTCATAACAATATCTTCATACACAAAATTAGAAGCCTTCAAGGGTTTGCTCAAACGAGAAGCCCATGTCTTAATTCTCACACCTTTACTTGTTCCATCCAATGTGCAATTCTTCACAATAATGTCTTCTACATCTTCTTCACCATCTTCCTTACCAAGGCTTCCCACACTGATTCCATGTCCGGGGCCGCACGTCACTTCCGATATCCACACAGTTCGGGTGCCGGAGATCATCGCAATGCAATCGTCACCCGTACTAATTGTACTTCTTGTTATGTTTATTCTGATGGATTTCCCAATTTTGATGCCATCAGTGTTTGGACTATCTTCAGGAGCAGATATTCTTATCTTTGTGAAGTTCATGTTTTTACAACCGAATAGCACAAAGTGACTACTTTTGCTATCGATGGAATGAATGTGATGGACTCGACCGTTGGTGATGAAGTCAAATCTCATGTTCTGATATCATTGGAAAAATTCAGGGAAAACCAATCAACAGAGGATGTTATATGTGGAACAAATTAAAAGAATAAATTTACAAATTCATTATTATGTGAAATATATTAATTTTAGATTCTTACCACCTAGATATTTACTTTACAATTCAAGTGCAAATTAGTTTTTTTTTAAAAAAAAAATTAGAAATTGGATGGATTTGGATATACAAATAAAATGCTTGAAAGATTCGATAATTGTTTGATCACCGACCATCATTTCTTGATTTTTATTTCCTTTTCTAAGATGGGAATTGGGAAATATAATAATTACATTTTAATGGTTCTAATGGATATAATTTATTTTAATGTTTTGATAGAACGAGCGGGAGAAATTTGAATTTGTTAGAATTAAGACATTTCATTTATGTAATTAACGTCTATCATAATTTTGTTTACTTCTAATTCTTTATATGACAGAAAAGAAGTGTTTTTCTCTTCAAGAAAAGAAGAGTGAATTAAAATAAACAAAAGTTTAAAATTATTTTTGACCAGCGCAAAAGTTTAAATGAACAATATCTCTTATCTCTATTTTCATTTTAGTACCTTGCATCCCACATAAATAAATTGAAGATAATGTATATTTTTTGCCTGTAAAATATATATAAATTTATAAAAAGAAAAAAGAAAGAAAAATAACATACTGAAGCTAGCTGCTGGCAATTACGGTTGTTGCCGCAGTCACTGTGGTGCCAAGCCGTCGCGCCTTGGCCGTCCAACTTGCCGCCGCCGAAGACGGAGAGGTTATCAACATGTCGGAAATTGATCCATTTGTCAGTGAATGGACCAGCCGGAGCCATTAGAACTCCTTTAATCACAAACGCCATCAAACCCTTGCATGGTCCATCAAATGTCACTGGGTGAAGCTGAAAGGTCCCTTCTGGGATCCAAACCCTAGCTTTCCCTTCCCATCCACACGCTTCTTTCCATGCTCTCAAAAATGCCTTTTGTTTCAAACAAAATACCAATAATCAATTATCTCTGTGTGAGTATACACACACCTATAGCGAACGGTAAAAATTGGGCGTGAGAGAGAGAGAGAGAGTGATATATATTGAAGTGTATGAAATATGAATAACATATACATATACATATATAGTGCTTGTTGAGTCTTATTTTTTTTTAATAACAAAAGGTATATGTGAAGTTGTGAAGACTTACTAGGGCATATTTCTAAACTCAAAGAGCTCTCACCAAGATATTTACAGATTTTCTATCCATAAGATTCTCATCTCAATGGTAGGATTTGAACTCCTAACCTTGTGAGATCTGAGTAATGACTCCTCACTAGCTGGACCAATCTTGTTAAATCTTATTAACATATAATTGCCCAAGCTTCTTATTGAATCGTAACTGAATCATCAACTTTTGAGAGTAATATATTACCTGACTGCTATCTGTCTTGCCATCTTCAGTTGCACCATAGTCTTTGACATTGAAAAACTTGACATTGGAACCACTTTCTGCAAAACAGAATAGCATAAGAAACACCAAGAAAGCATTCTGCAGAAAGGAAAATTTCACACCCATTTCTCTTTCTCTTGATCTTCTTAACTATTCTTCCCTGGAGAAGGATATGTTTTGTCACACACATATATAATCATTAATTAGAGGATATTGGAGGGAAATGAAAAGGGGAAAGTTCTAAAATTGTTGTCTTTTTATTGCATTGAATTCGATTGGCTTGAAGATAATATTTCGACTTGGAAAAAGTTGGTAAAAAAATTAAAATACGATTTATCCAAAAAAAAAAAAAAGTTAATCATTGTCATTATTGCGGACAAATTTAATGCTGTTAAAATTCGGATGTCATGTGAGAAAAATACTTTGAAAGGCTTAAAAATTACTTTAGACAAGAGGAAATAATTTTTCATTGTTAAGATATCAAGTTAATTATTTTTATTTTTGTTTATTATTGATAAAAAATATCTCTTTATATGATAATATTAAACTTTGATGTTCAAGTGATAAAAGTTCTTGCCATTTGACCGTTGAAAAATAATCTCCCCATTTATTGCCGAAAAAACAAATCTTTACTTTTAAAGTTCTCTCCGATAATTACTTTTTTATGCTCTACGCCCCCTCATTTATGACTTAAGTAATGTAATTTTCCTAGACATTATTTCCTAAGCTTTGATTTCGGGCATTCTTCATGCCATTTCCACACCAAAATCTTGCATTAATTAGTCCGATATGAGTGGATTAAGTTAGACTAAAAATTACAAAAAGATTAACTTACACATTCTTATAGTCTATGTCAATGTTTTTTGGAAAAATTCTTAGAAAAATGACTGTTGAATTTTAAAATTTCAAATTAGTAAAGGTTACTACACTTGTAAAAAAAATGACTACGTTTTTTAAGTGACAACATATTTTTGTAATAATTTCTAATTTAAAATTTTGAAATTCAAAGGTGCGAAAATATTTTGTGATACATCCAGTACTTTGAAATATTTTTTTGAATGCGTCCAGTATCATGAAGTATTTTTTAGTGCATCAAACACCTTATATTATTTTTTTTTTAAGTGTGTCCAACATCAAAAAATATTTTTTAGTGCACCTAGCACCAAAGCAAAAAACATACTTTAGGGTGCTGGATACACTGAAAAAATACTTCGAAGTGCTAGATATATCGTAAAATATTCTGGGGTGTTGAATATACCTGAGAAAATACTTAAGGATGCTGGATGCGTCATAACCCATTAAATTAATTTCAAATGTATCAAATTATAAATTGACGACATATAACCGAGACATCTTTATCCTTCCACTATTGTAGGAAAGGCTTACTTTACACTGCCTCTGGTCCATAATATATACAAGACATTAGCTAGAAGAAAATTATTGTCCAAAATATAAGAAGGTTTTAGGATAATTAACGTAAATTTTTTACTTTCACCGTTGTTAAATATAAGAGAGAGATGAGAGATAATAAAAATGTAACATTAACATAGCTTTATCATTTTTAGGGGTAAGATAGAAAAATTTTATCATTTTAGGACACATTTAATTATTAAACTTCAATTGCTTAGTATGGGAAAAAGTTAATCAACTTCTTATATTTTGTATAGGAATGAGTAGTTAACTACTGTCAAGCTTTTGCGTGTAACTGAAACTTGGCCGTTTATGCTTGATAGTTTTTAACCTTTAAATGAGGGGTCATTTATTTGACGGTTAAACGAAAAGGTCAAATATTGATACTCTAATTTTGGTAATAGATAGTACCGTTTGGACCTTTTTTTTTTTTAATAACAAAATAAAGTAATTTTGTTTAAGGGATTGTCAAGCATTATATATGTGCAGTTGTGCACCAGTAGATCTTAATTCATCATGTTGTGAAACTAACCTTTTCTACTAAACTTTTTTAACTTTATTACTTAACAGTATTTTAACCAATATAAGAGATCATTTATTTGATGATTACAGGTCAAAAAATTTATTTTATGATTCCACAACAAAAGTCATTAAAAAGTGATGTTGCATTGTATTACCAAATCACGTGTACGTACCAATTTTTTATTATAGGGATTGCTTTTCAAGCAATTTCCTTGCATTATAATTAATCAATATCAGTATGTCAACAATCAAACCAAAAACACAATTACAATATAGTCAAATCCATATACATTGAACCAAATTCAAAATCCAATTGTCACATGGCAACGTAACAAAGCATGATCTACTTTGTTGGTATACTATCGAGTGACATTATAATATTCGTCGATGAATCTTGTATGAATATTCAGCATACATCTCTTTAAAAATTGAACATTATTCTTACAAGAACAATCAATCAACTAATTTCTATATAATACAAAACCTTATCCCTTAATAAGTTTATACAAATAAGGAAGGATATCATGTCTACGACAAAAAAAGAAAAAAAGAAATTTATTCTAACATCAACTTTATTTTAACAACTAATATACGACTATCCAATAAATAGTTGTTCCATTCTAAAATACAGATAAAAGAGTATTTCATTTTTGTTATATAAAATAAAAATAAATTGGTGAGTAGATCAGGTCTTATTACATAATTTATTCCTAAACTAATTTAAGAGTATGTAAATAAATATTAAATCATTATTAGTTTCTCAAGATGAGAGAGTCATACTTCAATATTTCATATATAGGAGATGTTCGAAATAAATATGTGTAAATGCTGCTGGTAAAAAAAAAAAAATGTGTAAATGCATTTTTGTTGATGCAGATGTTACAATATAGAAGAGGTAAGCATTATTATTGATGCACGTGTAAACTTTTTGCTGAACTTATTATCATAATCATGTGTATTTAATAAAAATAAAAACCAAGGAAAATAATATTTCAACTTAAATAATAGAACGTCCCCGAAATTGGCGTGCATGCTTATGTATAAGTGTCATAAGAATGGACCTGCTTCTCTCTTGATATTTTCCATTCGCAGCCTTTCCTTTCTTCCAAACGACGCTGTTTTCAATGCTTGAAATAAAATCGCAGCCACACATATGTTTTTAATCGAAGCCGTTGATTTTGAAGGAGTTCTTGAGGGAGTTTGCTCTTCGTTTTACAGAGCCCACCGTCCCACCGATTGGATTTCATTGATCGAATGGAGTAAGTCCGAAAATCCCAACTTTTTCGGCATCGAGTTTGCTCTTCATTTTGCAGAATCCACCATTTGGACTTCATTGACCAATTGACGTAAGTCCAAAGCTCCTATTTTTTCAAGCATCTTCCTCTATCGCCGATTGAAGAGCAAGAATATACCCTCTGTCTCTCATCGATTGAAGAGGAAGAGGATATGGTCTGTGATGTAAAACAGGAAGAGAAAAGGGAAAGGGAAGATATCAGAAAGAGCAGAGAAGGAAAAATAAACAAGGAAGAAGAGGAAGCCAGCTGAGAGAAAATGATAATTGCAATCTCATTCAAGAATCAAGTTTGCCGTCTAATGAGAAACCTAACATTACTTATACTAAAATAATAATAAAACTAAAAATAATAACAACGACAACAACTAATCCTAATAATAAAATAATAAAATCTTAAGAAATCTAAATAAATCCTAAAAAACTAAATAATCTAAATATCCTAGATAATTCAAATATTCTAGAAATATAATAAAATCATAATTATTTCTTTCCATATCCCATCATTTCTCCCTTGCTTGAAGAATTCGGCTCCCGACGAGTTAAAATTGATGCACAAATCTTACAAGGAGGTAGAGGTGAAGAGCTCGGCACAGTACTTTGATTTGGGAATCTCTTCGAACGAGCGAGGTACCAAAAGAGGAACCATTGGCAATAGTGAGCAACTGGATCTTGGGTAGTATCTATAAAACCTTTCTAACATACAAGATACTGTTGGAGTGATTTGTTTAGCAATGAGACAATCTTAGAAGGTGCAGCTTTCAAACGAGATGGCACTATAGAACAATGAAATTGAATCTTGTTGGCCACAATCTGAGAAGAAACTACTTGCACTTGTGCTAACTGAACAACCTGATCAGCGTTTGAAGAAATTTTGCCATTAACAGTAATAAAATCAGGGGTCTCACTCAATTGAATCGTAGACATGTTTAGTGGTGGCTGTTGAGTACTATGGATGGCCGTTGCATGAGTTGTGGGCACCACTTCACTTGGCTTCACAATATCTTCTTTCATGTTTAATGAAGGAGCTTTGATCTCTATTGTTTTGGTTCCTTAGAGAGCATTTTCCACTTAATTCTCTGAATTACTGATAAATTTTATAAGCTTATCAATTCCTTCATTAACTCATTTTTCAAACTTATCGAGTGCATAAGCTTCCAGCAGTCAAGTTTAGCTTCAAGTTGTTTTATTCGCACCTTGTAATCAAGTTGTCATTGCATGACATTCTCATAACTCTCATAAGCATGATTAGCATACTTATATTTTTATGATTAGCATATTCATATTGACCACAATCTAAGTAATGGTATTGATACTCATTATCTCTAAAACCTTATCAGTACCGAAATAGTGCGTCATACTCATATCAGCCCTCTATATACATGCTTTCTTTACAGCTCATATTCACAAATCAACAGCATCATAAGTTCTCTTTTGTTCTACTCTTTGTTTCCTCCATTTTTTCGATTTTTTTCCTTTTCTTTTTTTTTTTTGCTAAATTATAAAATGAGTAAACAGATAAGCAAATAATATCCTTAAAATAGTAGAGATAATAGATCGAAGCAAAAATAGTAACTTGTATGTTAAAAATACTCCAATATTATTCTGATGCTTATCTTTGACTGCTAGGAGATCCAAAATTGAACAATGGTTGAATGGGGTCGTAAGTGAAATGTTCACAAGACTAGGTCCCAATACCCTGGGTCATAAAGTGTAATTTTTGTGAAAACCTAATTCTGGATGTTCCAGAACCGTGACGGTGCATAGATGTAGGTGAGAAAACCGTTGGTAGTGAAACATTGGTGGTCATCCATGTTGTTCAAGGCAAGTAAGACTGGGTTAGTTTTAAGGCATTTTAGTATTGAGAAAGTGGCTAAACAGAAGGTTGAGAGTCAGATTGTGAGAGAAGTTGAGAAAAGGCATATTTGGCTAGAAAAACATACTCTAAGCACAAAGAAGGAGATGGAAACTAGGCTCTGATGCCAAATTGATGTAAAAAAGGAAGAAAAAAAGGGAAGGGAAGAGATCAGAAAGAGCAGAAAAGGGAAAATAGACAACAGAGGAGAGGAAACCAATCGAGAGAAAATGATAATTACAATCTCATTCAATAACCAGTCTGCCATCTAATGGGAACCTTAAAGTTACTTATAATAAAATAATAATAAAACTAAAAATAACGACAACAACAACTAATCCTAATAATAAAATAATAAAATAATAAGAAATCTAAATAATCTAAATGTCATAGATAATTCAAATATTCTGAAAATATAATAAAATCATAATTATTTCTTTTCATATCCTATTAGTCTGATATTGATCTTTCTCTCTCATGAATTGAATAGGGTAAAACAGACCATGGCTTATGAGTCTCTTTTTGAGCAAGGTTGCTTGGTTCATAGCACTATTAGATATCTTGTTTGTTTTCTTCTCTTTCTGCATATTATTATGCTAGTTATATGTTCTTTTTTGTGATTTCTTCTTGCTTAGGTAGTTTCAGTTACTGAGCATTTCTTTGATTCCAAATAATTTATTATTGATCTCTTTTTTACTGCTAATGTACTTGTTTAGATAGTAGTTTGGAAGTTTTAATTATCCATGCATCCTCCTTTCTTTTTTTTCTTGGACTATCAATATGAGACATATTATTAATGATCATCCTTCTTGCTTTCTTTAATAATGCATATGAGGTTATTTATGTAGCAGTGGTAATCTGAAGCCATGGCTTGACATTGCAGTCACTCAATTCAAGGACAAATTATGTTGGCTACAACTTGGAATTCGTCCAATCTTGCAATATTTGGCATCTAAATTTGTAAAGCTTCTGCTCTCTGGTTGCTGCCACTATATCTCTTATCCATCAATTCCATTATTTTCTGTGTAGTTTTAATATCCAATACTCATAAGTTTGACAATTTGTAGCCGTCAAAGGAAAAGTATTGCTTATTTGCAATTGTATTGTATTTTAGTATCTATAATTCTTAGTTTTCTTTTTATTTATTCTTAAAGCTTATTTAATAATGTTATCTAAATAGATGTTGATATAGAAGAAACAAGAAAGTTACAAAATCAAATAATGCTTATGTAGCTATGTCGTGTTATTTATTTTGGGCAACATGCCTATATGATATCTAATTTGATAGAAATTTATCAACTACTTTTTGAACATAGTAGATATTAGTTTAATCATTGTTGGATGATAATTGACAAATCCAGTTGTTTATAGAATTCATTACTCAATCTAATATCAATCTATATGAATTTACATAATGTTCTAAAATTCTTGAATCTTTTTATGTGTAGGTGACAAATAACATAAAAATTACTAGTGGCTTTGGCTGGTGTTATTGCTTCGACTTGTTCCATTCCTACCATTTACATGTTAAATTATCTCCTATTTGTGACTCAAGTTCTACTTGGGAAATATATGTTGGCTTTCTGATTTGGTCCTTTCTCCTTTGAACTTCTTCCTTTTTAAAAAAATTTATTTGAAAAGACAAATGAGAGAAAGAAAATAAGGTTGAAATTGCTATGTGACTGCTTATTGACTTTGTTTTATAACAAATTACACAAATAATGAGTAATGTTGACTAAAAAATAGAGGCAACTGAAACTCTATTAATAGAGGAGACATGAGCTTGCTTCAAGAACAAAACAATCAGCTTGCTTAGCCAAAAGAGAGAAAAGCCTAGAAGAACAAAATGATGAGCTTGCTTGACTTAAAAAAGAGAGCAAGCTAATAGAAGTCATAAGCTGTACAAAAAAGCTAGACAAAATAAGGTGAAATGGAGAATGCAAGAGGATCCAAGTCAATCATTGAACTTATATTTGTAACACAATGTAACTTTGTAGTATTAATATATGAATATATAAAGGGAATCTTGAAATTGTCCACTATCTTGAGACGAGACAATTGTATGTAAAAAATTTCAAATTTCAATAGTAATGACTAAATTGTTTTCTTCCATTATTATTATAGCTTATGCTTACTGAAGTTATATGTTTGACAAAAATATAATGCTTCAAGCGATGTGATGTCATAGTCAAGTGGTGCCTACAGTTCAAAAATAAAACTAATGTTTTAATATATACATGTCCTGTATAAATAGAGCAACTGAGGATGCTATCCAACACATATGACATACCATTAAGAAATTTGTAAAACTCATTGTAAAAGTCATATTACTAAGTTGTCTTGAATTGATGTCTCAAGTTTTTGAAATTGTTTATAAGTTTCCTAAAATATATTTGGAAATAAATAATAAATATATTGCCCAGCATTTGTAACAAAATTAAATTGATCAAAAATATATCTGTGAAGTTTGTGTTGGCATTCACATTAAGTGTGAAGGAACATGTTCTACTTGAATTAATAAGGTAGATTTCTCAAGTTTATTGTGCTGGCCCATTACCACATTTTGCAAGAAACAATAAATATTTAATAAGCTTCTTTGAAAAGAAATAAATTGATTAAAAGTATACTCATGAAGTTTAATGAATCTTTTTAGAGGTTTTAGTTCTTGTGCTTGAACTGGCTTCAATACAACTTTTTATTCGTTTACTTATCTTTTTACCATATCTCTTTTTAAAGCCAACAACTTTATCACTACCACTCATGCCCTCATGATTTTCTATACTATTCTCATCTCTTTTACTATTAGCTCATAGATATTTTATATGAAGCTGAGTCACTTTCTTACTCAATTTCAAATTAGTTTCATGAACAAGTGAAAATGTCTCCGAACTTTCTGATGCATCACTAGCTAATTTAAGAAGCAAGGGGCATAATTGTTTGTATCGATTTGCTTTTTGTAGTTTAAGATCAACATCAATCCCTTTTCCCTTGATATCATACACTACACCATGTCATGCTTCTCTTATCCACCTCTTTACTGTATATTTCTTAGGGAGTAATTTGACATCACATTCATTTAATACCCTCAATACATGACAACATAACATGCCCACTCTTTCAAACTTTTTACAACTACAAGTAATTGTCTTTGTTAAAGTATCAAATGTCAAATTATACTCCCATTTACTACCATCCATGGTAATCACATAATGTGACACGGTGGGTGTTATCCTCATCCAGTGTGATTTTTCTTTCTATCCTCTTTTTTATACACATAGCATTGCGCAGATCACATTGGTGTTAGAACAACTCAAAAATAAGTTGAGTATAAACATTAGAGAGTTGACGAAGCATACTTGAACTCTGCAAAATCAACCTTGGTACCTTGTCAAGTACCTCAAAATCACATTTCAATTTATTATAGCACTTCTCCTCCAGAACTTGTTCAAATTGTTGGAAGAACTGATTGATATCCAATTTAGCATGGGTGCAACATTTGACAGATGCATTTATACTTTCTCTTATTTTTATGTTTGTCATGCCAAGTATTCTTGAGTTCTTCATATAACATGCTGTCCATTTCTCTTTTATTTGGTACATGGACATTAACCATGAGTTTTCTTCCATATCTTGTTTTGATAATAATGCATGCCAAGATTCTTCAAACTCAACTTCTCCTAATAATGATACATGTATTGGTTAAAATCATTAACCATGGAGTTTGGAAAGTGCTTCATTGCATTATTTGAGATGTGCCAAGTGGACAAAGCATGCTTCCCATTTGGCATCACTTCTTGTAATGCTCGTGACATAGCAATGTCTTAATCAGTAAAATCAATGAGGAGCCTTGTATTTTTATGTACACACAAAAAACTCTCAAAGAGCCATTTAAAACTTTTAACGGTCTCATCATGCAACAATACCACTTCAAATATCACCCTTCCTTTGTAATGGTTGAAACTAGAGAAAATTGTGAGAAGTTTATGGTCACGATTTGTGCAATAAGTAGCATCAAGTGAAATAATTTTTCCAAAGCAAGCATAGTCGACCAATATGAGTGCATCAACCTAAAATACATTTGTCACTTTCTCATCTGAGTCCATTTGGTGAGCATGAATGAAAGATGGATTTTCTGCTAATTGTCACTCAAATATTGAAACATACATCCATCTTCACCGTATATCATGGCTCGTTGCCTTCTTGAATTAACATAATTCTTTACATCACCTCTTGTAAATCCCAAATTGCTTTGACCTCCTACATATTTGCTTTGCAAATTGAACACTGATTTTTTTTACTAATCTCAGTTCTTTCAACATTTTCCAATTCAGCACACTGAGTTGGTGTTAATCCTTGATATGATGCAAACAGGTGAACAGTTTCAGGAGGTTGAAGAGGATGATTATGATCTAGGAAAACTTCATTTATTTTGTATTTTCCATTCACTTGTTTAATTTTTATTCTAACTTTGCAACCTGTTCTTATCTCATCTCTGGACTTCCTAGTTTTCGCATCTCAAATGTTTGGTTTTTTCACCCCTTCTTTATGACAAACATATAGATAAGAGGAATATTTTGACTTATTTTTTTTACTCTTGTTAAAACTCTGTTTTCAAACACTAAAGCCAATTCTTTTACTGTATGCCCTCCAAAACACTCATGATTCTTCTATATTGTTAAATTCAAGATCAGGTGTAGGAACCAAATTTATGTCCATGGCATAAGCCTCCTGCAAAATTGAAAATTATATACCCAATATGAATAAAAACTCATACCTCCAATAATGAAAGCACAAAAATTCTGATCTCAAAGCCGGTAGGCATATATATACAAATGGAGAATATACATTTTTCTCATGAGAAATAGAGACATATACATGAAGACAAATAAAACTATATGCTACAACACACACATACACACCAAACAGAGCAACCTAGCCTAAACTAACCTTAATTCTTTTTTCATGAATTGGAAACCAAACTACAAAAGACTAAATAGTATCAGCTTGCCGAAGAAGGGTAGTAATACTCTTGGCCCTGTTTGGATGACTTCCAAAACCATGGTTTGGGAAGCAAAACCATGGTTTGGATAAAATGCTATCTAAACAACCTCCAATATTTTGAAACCAAGGTTTCAGGTGAAACCATGGTTTTAACCTCTAAAACCATGGTTCTGTGAAAAGCAAAATTATCTTGCTTCTGGTGCTAAAGTTTTCGTTGCTGGGTTGTCAGAAATTATTTGGACAAAAAATGCCCCTTGACTGGCTTGTGTTGCTGGCGCAGAGGAATGGTCTACCTTCACTTGTTCAAATGCAGCAAGAGAGCGAGCCTGAAAGAATCATAAAGAGGAAAAGATAATTACTATAATAAGTAATAAATTGTTTTGTGCTTATTTAATTTTGTCAAAAAATATCATGGTATTTCATATTTATAATCTTTAAAATAAAATAATATTTTTCTGTTGGTAAAAAATATTTATTTTTTCCAAAAACATTTTTAATCTTATATTTTATAAATATATATACACATGTTAATTATTTATTAATTATATTTTCTTATATACTATTAATTATGTTGGTAAAAAAATATATTATTAACAATTTTGTTCCTTCAAATTAAAATATATTATAAAATCTGTATTTTATGTAATTATCATATTAACTTATGTCCTTTTTAGTAATTTGTACTTATAAAAAGTGCTTCTGATAATAACTATCCAAACATTTTCACTTCTCAGAATCACTTTTTCACAAAATCTATTCTTCACAAAATCTATTCTTCTCAGAATCTATTCTCCAGAAGTTATTCTCCAAACCATGGTTTGATTTCATCCAAACACCCTCCAATCCAATGATCTGTAGTCCTGGGGTTCCCCTAAAGCTAACCGAAACTAACATTGGATTATTAAAAGTGAAAAATTCTCCCTTACAAAGAGACCGCACACACATACTGAACAAACTAATAAAAAACACGTTATTTATACAATACAATAGGAAATTACATACAACAAAAAAACAATATCTACTATCATGAACCTTAAAGATTATCAAGTTAGATTATAACAAAGCATAAATGTAAAAACTAAGTAATTCTGGGTATTTGATAAAAGATCATTATTTTACTCATCAATCTTGGATATCCAGTGTCACAAACCCTCCCTTTCTATTCCTCTTCCCTGAAATGTTATCCCACCAGTTGCTCCGTTCTCCCCCGTTGTCGGAGGAAGCAAGGGACACTGCGCGCCAAAGAGTAGAGGTCAAAAATTTAAAAATTAATAATAAACTATACGGATGGCTGAGATTGAGTGAGAGCTTCGACAGACTAGATGGAATATTTAAAATGGCGTCGTTGAAATTAGTTGCCTTTTATCACCGTCTATGCAATTTTAAACAAATGGTCCAGATTTTGTTTCACTGATCAAACGCCGTCGTTTAAAGAAAAGGATGACAACGAATGGAGAAGACATAGAAGTCAAGTACCATGAAAATGATCTAATTAAAGTCGGAATGAGGAAATGTCAGTTATGAGCACAAAATCGATTTTAGAACATGAGAAACCAATGTTGTATGGTCAAGCACTACAAAATGTGAAGAAATTTCAAAAAGCACTTAAAAAGTATTTTTAAGCAAGTCAATACAAAACTTCTTTCACACACTTATATCAAATCCTATAAAATTATTTTTAAAAAGCTAATACAAACAGATCAAATTATAATGTTACAAAAATCGATTTTGGGAGCTAAGAGGGAGTTACTGTGGATAAACCAGTATTTACTGCTGAAATTTCCCAATAAATATATATATTTATACATATCTTATGTTGGGCTTTTTTGTATTTTATTGGGCTAATGGGCCTAATTGGGCCTAATTGTGTCCAACGATACATTTGGTATTTTATTGTATAAATGTCATGTTTTTGGTAAAGTGATAAAGTTTAACTCTAATTAATTTTGAGATAAAAGTACGCCCAGGGTGTATCCAATACTTTAAATTATTCTTAGAGTTAGTCATGAAAACAATTTTCGCAAAACATTTTTTAACAGCAATTTTCTATCATAATTTTTTTCTCCACAGAATTAGCAATGAATTAATGAGCAATGGATTAATGACATGCTCTAATGAAAGAATTCCATGACTAATTCCTTTTTTTTTTTTGGTAATGATATGATATAATTTAAAGACTTGTTAATCTAAACTGGAAAATATTAGTGAAAATCTTTTACTTACATACACTTAATAAGGTAGTAATCTATTGTTTAATGTGTTATGTATTCAAAAGTTTTCTTGATTTAGGATCCTTTTGGTACAAGGGAAACGGAGGAAAGAGGATGAGAAAAAATTTTAACAAGCTCAATTTAAAAAATTTGAGATATAGGGTTATAAAATTTTAATAAAGAAAAGATGTAAAATAAAAAAATTAATTAAAAGCTTTTAACCTTACTTTTTAAATTTTTTAAATCAACTTTATTAAAAAAATTTCTTCCATCCAATTTCTTTGTACCAAACATAGAGTTAAAATCTGAAGTCTCATTAGAGCCATGAGAAGTAGCCTTACATCCTAAAATCCACTTACAAATACACTAATGAGTTATCTTTACAACAAAATACGAAATTGGAGCCATTTGTTTACTCCCTAATGACAGAGATCAATTTTTCCAGTTGTTTGCATCTTAAATTAAGTTTTTCTTTTTTGTGACAAAACATTTATCATCAGCATTCGTTATTATTGTTTAATCGGATATTGACCCTGTGTTCTTATTATCAGTTAGTTGGAGTTCAACTTGATTTTAAATATAAAACCTAATCTATTTTGTTTCTGATATATATCCATTTTGCCTCAAAGTAGTCTTATGGTGATTGGGTTTCCATTAATAGGTGGTCTCAACGCATATGATTAATAATAATATTTTATAGAAAAAATAACAATTATTTATTACTATCTTTGGTATTGTCCTTAATATAAAATCCAATTGACTAATTTAAAAAAATTCAGAAAGTTAATAAATTATTTTAAAATATTTATATTTATCGTTTTTTTAAACTAATTTGTCTCACTTATAAATTGATGCATAATTTAATAATACATATAAATATTTTAGAGAAATCATATAACATATACTATAATTTTGTAATTTTGTAATTTTCTTAATCTTCTCAAATACGTCATCAACTGAATCTTTTATTAACTAACTTTTTTAATATTCACAAATTAATTATTTATTTCTTATATTAATGATGACTAAAGGGGGTATTAAGGATTGATCATAGATTATTTTTGTGAAGATAGATATTTATACTGTTCACGATATTATTATCTCAGAGGGATCCAATCACCCGACAATATTCAATTATATGCTCATCGTGATAATATTCCGACAAGAACTTGTGTTTCAATTTGATCGTTCCACGTTTTCTTATTCACATACTTCCATGGGGGAAAAAAACCAATATTTCAAGCTCTAATAATTGCGTTAACTGCAGAAAAAATGACTAATTGCATAATTTTTATATTTCTTTAACTTAATCTTTTTTTAAAAAAAAAAAGGAGTTCATAAACGGGGCTAAAAATTAGAGGAAGAATGGAAAGTAAATGTAAGATTAATATATTTCATTGAACAAATAATAATACTATATTATAGTAATTTTGTATTTGACATGTATTTAATTTACATTTTTTTGTCATGTTAAAAGCGTAAACTCATATGAAATGATCATGTTCCCCACTTAACTGTGTTACTTAATATCGCCAGTCTTCATCATAATGATGGAATCCCAATGACAACGAGTCGTCACCGGCTATCTTTATATTTCCTTATAAAGTTTTGTAATTGAAATTATAAAAATTAATTACATGCAGATTATTTTAAGATCAAGGGAGGATTATTTATTTATTAAAATATCAACAAAAATATTATTAAGCCACTTTTCTTACAAAACTATAATAAATATTTTCTTATGAGACAGAGTGCAAATTAATTAATGCTATCAGATATTTAAGTCCACATTCCCTGCTCCCCTGGGCACAATGTTTTGAAAGTGGATTATTACAGCGTCCCATGACCATTCCTTTGGTAGACACAGGCATGTTTTGCGGCATGAAAATATTTTAAGGATAAAATTGCACTGCAAATTATTTGAGTACTCAGTAATTAATACTAAGAAAATCCTTCTAAATAATGCAAAAACCACAAAGCATGTCTGCGTCTGCCAAAACAAGTGCTCATATAGGATGCTATGATTCACTTTCAAAATACCCTTATACATAATGATTATTACTACAGACTTATAAACACTGGACGTCAAATAATTTGGAAAAATTTCAGGGACGTCGACGATGTAAAAACAAGTATTTCCCGGACCTAATGCCTTTTTTTTTTCAATATTTTTTTTGACTAGAATAAATTTGTCATCGATAGTTGGAAATGACAGTGTTATGAATGGCTACTTGAAAGTATGACAGAGGATTTGAAGTCTGAAGTAAATATCTAAATGGAGATGGAGGCTGCTAATAGAGGTTTTCAAAAGTCCACTCATGATTAAATTGAAGTAAATGTCAAACTAAGTGTACTATGCTTGACGATTTCTTCAAACAGAGCGGTCAACTATGTTGGGAGAATTACTAAGAGATGTTAAGGAAGAAATTTAATTACCAAAAAGTCTCAATGACAAGTGATTAGTTTGAACCTAGTGTTATTTCTTACTTTGAAACTTGTCATTGCTTACTATTACTTGTCAATGGACTTTAAGATAATTAAATCCCTTACATGAAACCTGATTATAATTCTTCCAGTTACATTAACTAATCACCTAACCATTCCTTTACGACAATCTTAAAATATATCTTATTATACAATTTTTTTAAAAAAAATTAAAATGAAAAAAATTACTTGACAATTTACTCTACAACTGTCAAGTATTTACTTAACTTACTTAACAGTTCGTATATATAATAACCATCAAGTAATGGTTTATTTTGTTCTAATTATATCTCATCATATTTAACTGTTTCTTTTTAACCATCAAGTCGTATTAAGCGTTAACTACGCGCAAATCTGCAGTGCTGAAACCATAACGGAGAAATGAAGAAGATGATGGAGAACGATGAAAACGAACGTTGCTATTAATTGTTGATTTCTCTTTAAGTTTCGAATGGAAGCTAGAGAACACTTGACATATCATGATGTAATTAATAAGTGAAAAAAAAATTGAGAACACCAGACGAGATGTTCCACTGAATAAAAAAAAAATGTTAGGGATTTTCGATTTATAAAATGATAGTTCAAGTAAAAATATCTAATGATAATTTATATTTCAAATTTATGACATTGAAGTTATCAATATGAAATCTAAATTTTTTTTATTAATTCAAAACATGACAAAAGTAGTATAAATTGAACAATTATTTGATTAAATTAAAAATATAAGTATAAAAATTGGAATGATCACATTTGGGTATTTTATTTTTGTAGAGAAATATATGGTTGTTAATGATATAAAACAAGAGATCTCCATCTGAATTCTATTAAAGGGTTTCCTTGGTTGGCCAAAGAAGCAATATAATGATCGATTCTCAACAAACGCAAAATGTATTCTTAAAGTTGCACTTTTAAACATCATAGATCATTGATCTTAATTGACTTATTATTAAATTTTTATGAAAATATAAAACCCACTCTTGCCTATGGCAAGGCATTATTCATTGAAATAGTACTTGTCTAAATGAATATAGAATAAGTAATAATAATCTATAACAACAAATAAATTTATTTTTATATATTAAATTGAACTAAGTTTAGTTTAGGGAAAATTGCCCATAGATGTCTATTTAGAGAAGCAGTTACCTAATAATACCTCAATTCAGTGTTATATGTTTTCTTAATCTCATGCCTTTTCCATATTCCAGATACCAATGAACAATCAATTTTCCAAACAAATATCTATGAGCTTTTTTCTATGTATATTGTTAATAAATTTTCTAGAAATAATTATGATAATATAAAATTGTGAAACAAAGCATTAGCTTTTTTTCAATCCAATATAGTTTCATTTGTCTAAAGGAATCATCAATGTCAAGACATTATTATTAATGAAACAAAAGTAGCTTTAACTAAACTTTCCTTGGGAAAAATGGAAAAGCAAAAGAAAATGGTGCATGATAAAAGCGAGAGTGGAGAAAAAAGCGTGTGTTGAGGGGCAGAACAAGCTATTTGAAGTGACATGAGACTGACTATAAGACAAAGGGGGAAAAAAAGGCAAAGGAAATTAAAGGAAGGAAAAAAATCAAAGTGGAATTAGTCTCAACCTCATATGTTTGTAATATTGTTGTCAGATTCTTAATATATAAGCTAGTTTAATATTTAATTTGGTTCTAAATATAATGTCTCAATCCACTTTATCTCTTATATTTATTCATTTTTTTTTCAAAAGGTAGTTCTTATAGTAGTTACACATGTTAAAAGTTTTATTAAATCATAATTCTAGTTAATATGTATGATTAGCAAGAGTATTTTAGGAAAAGCAACACCTATTTATTATAAATAAATAATTTAACTAATTTTTTAATTTACTCAAATTAGTTAATTAGCTTTTATATTAAAGATTAGATGTAGTAATAATTAATGATGGCACGCATGGTCCTTTTCTACTTTTTCCCAGCGGTAAATACTATTCCTACTTACCCCACGTCACATACTCTAACATTCCACTCCTCATGATATCAGCTATATATGTGTTGACAACTTTGTGTCAATTATGAATGAAAATATCTTGATATTTTGATCAAAGTACGTACTTAGATTGGATTTATAATAATAATAACAATTAATGAAGAATAATTCGGTCTTTTATTTGTTTAATTTTGATGAATGGTTGTTACCATAGTGACAAAAAGGAGCATAGTCGTGGCCAGTGGACTGGCTTATATATAAGGATGACTTGGAACATTATCAATATCTCCAAGAGCAAATTATAAACATGTTGCTCTCTTTTCTCCTCCGCCTATTCCTCCTTCTCCTTCTCTTCTCCGTTCTCATTGAACACTCTTATTCTAAACCAGATCGAAAGGCAAGAAACCCACCATACTCTTCATTTACAAGTTCCCTCTCATACATATATAAACATCATTTAATCTCCTCTCTCTCTCTCTCTCTCTCTCTCTCTCTATATCTCTCTATTAGATCACTCTGTTTTCCACACCTTTGTTATTAATTGATGAATTTTTTTCCAACTTTATGGCTTCTATATATAACAATTGAATTTGTTATTCCTTGCATCTTATTTATTATGCAGACATATATCGTGTACTTGGGTCATCATCCAAAGGGCATCAACCCCTCGTCCTTGCCTTTGCTACACGCCACCATGGCTCAAAACGTCCTCGGCAGGTTGCAACCTGAAGCTTCTGTTCTTGTATATATGTTCTACTCCATCTCGTCCTTATGGTTAATTAATTACCAATCCTAAGTGTAGGAATCAGATAGCTAATTGACAGAGGTTAAAAAGATTAGTTAAGTTAGTTATTTATTAAAAAAATGTGTTTAATTTTCTTAAAATATCTCCTTCATTCATTTGCATCAGTTTGATGGAAAATGTTCTTTTGATATGTATGGGCAAGAGGGATAGTTTGAAAAAAAATTATAAAACAATTGAGATATTACATTTAGAATCAAAACAAACCTAGTAACTTGCTCTTTTAGGACAGCAAGGAGTATACATTTAGGAAATTATGTTAAATAATGATTCATAGTAAAGTGTTCTGTTGTAGACATGAATCAAATTAAGAGAAATTGCAATTAAGTCCCAAGAAGAGATTAAATTACCCTAAAGTCTATTGACAACTAAAGAATATGCAATGACAAGTCTTATTGTGGAAAATGACAATTGGTTTATCTCACTCACTTGTCATTGAGACTTCAGAATAATTAAATTATTTTCTTAGGACCTGATTGTAATTTCCCATTAAATTAATGTCAGTTCAAAAAGGGTAAACTTTTTCAATTTTAAGCTGGCTAGAAAGAACTAGCCTATATCATCATTATAACTATAAGACTAATCTTTTTAAAATGAATGGGAATTATCTGACTGGTCTTGCAGCGATTTTGCACCGGAATCAGTACTGCACAGCTATTGGAAGAGCTTCAATGGATTTGTCATGAAGTTAACTGATGAAGAAGCCAAAACAATGGCTGGTACAAAGACTAATAACTTGAAATGATCAATCATAAAATAAATTGAAGTTTAGAAAGCTAACTTTTGTTGTTAAACATTTACTTTATGTTTGGTCTCAGGAATGGAAAATGTAGTGTCTGTTTTCCCGAATAGAAGGAACAAAATCCATACAACAAGGTCGTGGGATTTCGTTGGTCTTTCCCAAAAAGTGAAAAGAAGTGATTTGGAGAGCGACGTAATTGTGGGCGTCCTTGATTCAGGAATTTGGCCAAAATCTGAAAGCTTCAGTGACAAAGGATATGGTCCTCCACCTGCCAAATGGAAGGGCTCATGCCACAACTTCACTTGCAATAAGTTAATATCTCTCCTCATAATCTCTTCACCATGGCATTAAAATCCAATCCAATGAACTGGTGTGAGCCAATATCTTAATTGGTTCGGTCAAGAGATTTGGACAGATCAATCGAATTGGATTTTATATTTTTTCTTGTCATCTTCTTGAGCATGAAGCGATGTTGTTTTAAGTATTTTTTTAATATTTACAAAAGTAAAAGTTTGTCATAGTTTTTATTTACTAGCTCTGTTTTGTTGAATTGTGTGTGGTTTATCCGTGAACTTTTTCATTTATTTGTGGATTAACGTCTCTTTCATTTAAATAATACTCTTGGTTCCATATAAGTATTCCTCCGGTCCTTAATACAAGATCTATTTAACTAATTTGATTAGATTAAAGAAGTTAGGTAAGTTTGTTAATTATAAGAAATATGATATGTTTTTTTCTAAAACACCATAATCATTTTTTTTAATATCCCCTCCCTCTTTTTTACTTGATTATTGAGGGAGTATTCATTGGGATAATTTAGAAAAAACTGATAAATATAAAAAATAGGTCTTATATTTATTACTAAAATCAACTCAACAATTAGATTATATATTAAGTACCGGAGGAGTATATTTTAATTATATTATATTATTTAATCATGATTGAGCTCGCCTTAGTTCAACCATAATTAAAGCCCTATTTGAACTACTGCTTCTACCAATTTATATAACCAATCCCGTTTTCAGTATCTTCCCACTAATGCACATATATTATGTATAGATAAGTAGCATAATATTGGATGAAGGCTCACACTCTTCTTATTTTATACATGCATATGTACGCAGAAAAATAATAGGAGCGAAGTATTTTAACATTGCAGAGGAGTTTGATAAAGATGACAAAAAAGTCCAATTGATATATGTGGCCACGGTACACACACTGCATCAACAGTTGCTGGAAACGCAGTTAGATCAGCCAGTCTACTAGGCTTGGGTTCCGGCACGGCGAGAGGTGGCGTTCCGTCAGCACGAATTGCGGTGTACAAGGTGTGTTGGAGCAAGAGGGGTAATAGATGCTATACCGCAGACATATTGGCAGCATTTGATGAAGCAATTTCTGATGGTGTTGACATTATTTCCCTTTCTGTGGGAGGAGGGAACCCTGCTGAGTATTTTGAAGATGAAACTGCAATTGGAGCTTTTCATGCCATGGCAAGAGGCATATTAACCTCTAATTCTGCTGGTAACGATGGTCCTGAGACTTACACAATGAGCACCTTAGCTCCTTGGTTGATTTCTGTGGCTGCTGCCACTATAGACAGAAAGTTCTATACCAAACTTCAATTAGGCAATGGCTTGGTTTTTGACGTAAGTAGTATTCAATCATAATCGTTATGATTAAAAAAGCAAACTTTTAGATGTGAACACTTTTTTTTTTTTGTTAAACCTTTTCTATGCTGATTAGCAGTGATCAGTGTAAGAATTAGCTTTTTCTACACCGGTTTCTACACCGACAGTATCTGTATTAGTTCTCGGTTGGAGAACCGGTGTAAAAAGGTCTTTTTAACTACTATGAAAATGTAGTTTTGCACTACTAGGGCAACTTCAACTCCCTAATTATATGCTCTCATCTCTTCATTTTATAATTTTAGGGAATCTCCATTAATGCGTTTGACCTCAAGGATAAACAATATCCATTGATTTATGCTTTTGACGCTCCCAATGTCCGAGATGGATTTAATTCATCTGTTTCTAGGTACATATTTGATTTTGTAATACTATCTTCGGTTTTAAATATAAGATCTAGTCTAGAAACTAGATTTTATATTTAAGATGGCACGTAGTATTTTATTTTGCTAATTAAATAGGACTATCTATTAATAATGTGATATGGTGTCGCAGGTACTGCTTCCCAGGCTCTTTGGACAGAGAATTCGTGAAAGAAAAGATTGTTATGTGTGATTATCAATTCGCAGATAATGGGGTTGCATTTAAAGCCGCTGGTGTTGTAAAAGCAAGCCCATCTCCTAAGGATGATGCTGTTTTACATGCTCTTCCTGCAATTGACATTAGTTTAGAAGATGGTAAACGTATATACTCCTACATGAAATCCACCAGGTATAAAATTCTCAACCTCAAAGGCCTTTAATTGCAAGTGTTGTGTACGTTTGTTTTCACCTCTCGCGCATATTGTACCATACAAAAACAGCAAATTAATGACGAAATTTCTTAGATAAAGCAGTTTAGCAATAAAATTTTGTCGCTAATCAATCAGTGACAATCTTTTATGTGATAGAATTTGGAAATTTCGTCACTAAATTATATTACTCATTTTTTTTTGTAATAATATATTTTGATACGCTACATGGTACATGTCATTATCAGGAATCTAACGGCAACTATATCAAGGAGTTACACTGAAAAGGACTTATCCGCTCCATATGCGGCATCCTTCTCATCCAGAGGTCCTAATCCCGTCAATCCTGACATCCTCAAGGTGTCATTATCTTGTCTTACAAAGAACCTCTGCTTTTGAAGGTTTATTAATTATAGGGTAAATTAATTCGTCAATGCTTATAGTTTTGCCTGATTTTTAATTAATTCCGTGTAGCTTTTTTTTTTTCAACTGGATCTTTATAGTTTTCCTAATTATAGATGTCAGATCCTATGCTTATAACTTGTCAATTAGGATTGGCATGAATGTTGACCAAACGACATGTAAATTGTCACAAAATAAAAAGAGGTTTTTAAAAAATGATGGAATAAAATTTTTTTATTATTAACATAAAAATAAAAATATTATTATTTTCATAATCTTCTTCTTGCATCTATATATAATATGCAATCTAGTTGATTTTGATTTTGGTTTTATTGGATCTTTATAATTAAGAAAATTATAAGGATCCAATAAAAAAAAACCATAAGAACTTCATTAATTAAAATTGGGGTGAAATTATAGGCACTTGCATGTTAATTTTTGTTTAATTATAGCAAGGATGAATTGATGGTTGAATCATTTTGTGTTATATAATTTTTCTTTAATCATTATAGCCGGACATAAGTGCTCCAGGAGTGGACATTTTAGCAGCATGGTCTTCCCTAGCTCCCATCTCAGATGTGAAAGGTGACAATAGAAACAGACATTTTAATATCATTTCTGGCACTTCCATGGCCTGCCCTCATGTTACTGCCGCCGCTGTTTATGTTAAAACATTCCATCCTAAGTGGTCACCTTCTGCAATCAAGTCTGCTCTTATGACAACTGGTAATAGTCAGGGAATATTTGATTTTAATGTTGATTTTATTGTTTTCTTAATTATTATTTGCATTTAGCTCTAGCACGTAAATTTCTCTACTCAGTTCTTTGGAGTTAGAGTTGAGGGGACATTTGGATTAGTTTTTTAGAAATAATTTTACAGTGTTTGAGATAAATATATAAAAAGATTTTTATCTCAATTTTTGTGAAATTATTTTTTTAATTGAGTATGATGTTTTCAAAACCCCCTCTAGGTTATAAATAGTGCTCAAAATATTTTAGTTTTTGTAGATGTCTATGAATGAAATAATATTTCATATTGAGTTTCCTCTAAAAGGTGTTTGGAGATAGAAATCAAATAATGGTTTTAGAAGTAATTTTACAGTATACGAAATAAATATGTAAAGAAGTTTGTCTTAATTTACTAAAAGGTGCTTTTAAAAAGTACTTCTAAAAATATCTAAACACTCCTTATATAATATTGTATACCGAGTTTCTCCCTCCGCCGACTTTTCTCTTCTCCTTTGTTGATCTAATTTTTTCAGTTGTTTCTTGCTTTTTGTCCCCACATTCTCTTTCTCTTTTGTTTTTCTCTTTTCCTCCTTTTGCCTTCTTCGTCCTGTATCAAAGTGTTTATGATGAATTTTGATAATTGCTGTGTAATTCTGTAGCTACTCCTTTGAGTGCTGCGATGAATCCGGACGCAGAATTTGCATATGGAGCTGGGCAAATCAACCCCGTGAAGGCACTGAATCCTGGCTTAGTTTATGATGCTAAGGAAATTGATTATGTGAAGTTCCTGTGTCGCCAATCTCATTATGACGATAAAAAACTTCGATCCATTACTTCGAATCACAGAAGTAGTTGTGCAGAATTTGATAAAGAAAAGCATGGTGGGGACTTGAATCTTCCATCCTTTGCCCTCCAAGTTAATATGTCATTGGCGTTCTTCCTACGTTCCTTTCATAGGACTGTGACTAATGTTGGATTCTCTAAATCCAAATACGAAGCTAAGATCATTGCCCCTGCCTTGTTAACTATTCAAGTAAAGCCTAGAGTTCTTCGCTTCACATCTTTGGGGCAGAAAAAGTCATACAAACTTACCGTGGAGGGAAAAATCAATGTGGATATACTCTCTGCCTCTTTGATTTGGGATGATGGCACTTTCCAAGTAAGGAGCCCTATTGTGGTGTATAGTGATCAAATTGCATACCATCCTCATGAGGGAGAAGAAGCAAATACTTAGCTTGATAGGACTTTTAGTTAATAAGATGGGAAATATGGAACTACTCTCATGATCCTATATATGTGTAAGAATAATTACACTAAGAATAAAACAGTTACTCCTCAAGTTCTTAATAAAAAATCTAATTAGAGTGCTGGTTTTGGTTTTAAATATATGATATATTTTCTACATTTATCATTTTTCCTAAATTACTCCTAATCATTATTCTCCTTCAACAATAATTAAGTATAATAATAATTGAATTATGCACCCATATATCCCATAAAGTGAATAATGCTAGTTACTTTAGAGAAATTCACTGATGCAGAGAAATTTTACTGTTTGTTTAATAAATAATTTTAAGTTTTATTAAAAAAATTCAAAAATGAAATTTTACACAATAAAAAATTCCTTTCAAATATATAAACTATCATCTGAGTTTGAGGGTTAAAAAACCATTTTGAATCCATAAAATTCATTTCAAAAAAAGTTCTCCTTTAGGGAAAATTAATCTACATATGTAACTATCCCATGTTGGCAAAAAAAAAAAAAATAATTATCCCATATATCACTAGAAAAAAATTAATATTCTCCTTTGGGAAAGTCTCTTAAACTTACGAATCATAAATCGTTAGGATTCAAGCTCTGATATAGTGTAAATACATTAGAAAAAAGAGATCATAGAAGTAAGAGAGAACCCTTTTCAGGATAGAATTTAAAAAATTGATTGAAAGCACAATTGTTGTCTCTATATATATTATCAATCACATCAAGTTGAGGAGTCTCAAACCTAATATATTATCCAAATGCAATTGGAGCTGCTGCATTAGTTGGTCATGAAGCTTATACAGTACCACTGACATTATTAGTGATCTTAAGGACTCAAACCATGGTAGAGGGATGGAATGGATGGAGAGAGAGGCGCTGATGCAAGGAATTGAAGATTTAATCATTAAATTGAATTAAGAATTTGAATTTAAAATTGAAAACGAGTGGTCAGAGAGAAAAGACAGGAGATTTAGTTAAGGACAATTTAATATTTTCAAATTTATATTTTAGTATTTAGTCCTTTTTAGTAATTACGCTTTTTAATATCATCTTCAATAACTATTATTCTCTCTAGGTTCTTCCCTCTAATTTCCCCTTCTTTTGAAGGGGGAAAAAAACTACTCCCCCTCTCCTACTATAATGCATTTGTTATCAATAAAATATATATTAATTCATCATTGGTGGATATGAAACCAAACATCTACCATCACACTTCATGAATTCACCACCAAGGCTCTTACTTTTCCTCTTTCTCTCCCTTTTGCTATACCGGGTGTTCTGCCATGACCATATGGGCATCATGTCTCTCTTTTCCTTTTCCATATACATAGTGTTTATACTTATGAAATTAAACAGTAGACATGTCGGAGACACCACCATAGGCGTGTATATTTTAGGTTATATTCCTTTGATCCACATGTCACTTTAATAAGAAACAACTGGTTTCCTAAGATAACTTCATTATATTGCATCTAATATGACCACAGGATGTATCTGTTAATAAGATAGTAGATGCTGATGTATGGCTATGTCATATTGTCAAAATAAAAGGATATCAATAAAATGATTGGACCTTCCTAAGACTTGCACGTACGACAATGTAGTAGAGATCCACCGGCTTCCCATTTGTGGTTTTATAGCACACACGTACTGTATGAATTACATGCCACCACTACTACAAAAAAGCCTATTTTCATTTGCTCTAGAGGCCTTTTTTGTTTGTTTAAAGGAGACGTGAACAAATGAGACGTCTATTTCTAATAGATGAATATGTAAATAGATGAATCTGTGGCACTATATTCGTTTGTTTTGGTCAGAACAAACGAATATAGTGACTTTTTTAAAAAAATGTGAAATTATTTACATTTTCAGTTTTTTACCATAACTTGTAATTCTAAAGTGTATGAAGCAAAACCAAAACAGAGCAACAATGATAGCAATTCAATATAACCAAATCATGTAACAATAACATCTAAATTAGCTTAGTTAAGGAAAAAAATTTAACACCTTAACCCAGTCATATAATGTATGAAAATTTAAAATTAGAAAATCTAATGACATCCTAACTTATTTGAATAGATATTTTAACTTTTAGAATCCTATACCTTTTTAAAATTTATTCCAACAAATTTTCTCTCCCGGACATTTTTACAACCACCTTATGTGCATTAATATTTAAACAAGTTTAATATGCTCTTAATCTTAATATATTTTCCCAATCACTATCATTGCTTTCCAAAAGCTATTATTCACCAACAATCAATTTAAATAGAAAATTTTCAACCCCAAAACACCCAAACAATCACTTTCAACACCCATATAATAGTCCCATACAATCAAAACACTCAACACCAAACCACATAATTTACTTTGCTTTTTGCAAAGCTAAAGCCGTGAAAAAAGAAGGAAAGAGTGTTGTCAAGCACACAAGAGAAAAGAGGAAGAGCTATTTGGCATTTAGAAGAGATGCTGGTCATGGAATTCATTGTGTCATCAAGCTGTTGCATCCCCGAGAAAGAGGAGGAGGAGCTATTGTCAGCCAAGAAGGAGAAAATAGAATAACACTAGTTATCGCATGAGAAGAGAGGAAGAGGGAGAAGAGAAAGCTTGCACAGAAGAAGAAAATGAGAAAAAGAGAAACTGCTGCTATGACTCACTTTGATCTGATGAAAAAATGGTGCTGCATTCTAAAAATTCAAAATTTAAAGTAAAATTTTTTTCATCTGTTTGCTTAACAAATGAGTAGATATCTACATACTTGTTTATTACAGTGTAGCATAACAGACAAATATGTATATACAAATTCATCTATTCTACCATAACATGTAAGTATAGTGGCTTTTTTTTCTCAGTTTTAAAAAACAGATGAAAATGAGAGACGAAAAATACCTCTTTTGTAGTAGTACATGATATTACTTTTATCTTGTAAAAGTGTACTCGTTATAATTTTTATTTTAATATTTTTGTTCTATTCATTTGAAAATTAGTGGCTTTTTATTTTAATATTATTTTGGTTAAATATGAATATATTTATATATTTAATCAAATTATATTATTTTGATCATTACCGGTTTTACTCTAGCTTTAACTCCAATTGAATCACGAATGCTCAAACAACTTCCTCAACTTTGTCAATGAAACATGGGCTCTGCTTTCAGTACCATGCTTGCCACAATTGATATTATTATGCTGAAAAGGGATTGCTCACATAAGATCATGGAATAGCGTATCTAGAAAGAGAAAGGCAATTATTTATATATATGTATATATCTATATAAACACAAGCTTCATTTCAATACAAAAGACGAATTAGGAGTGTTTGATTTCATTTCTGTTCTTCTGCTTCCCAATTGCCTGTTATCTTTTCTGACACCGCTTGAACCATCTCTTTTGCTTACCTGCACCAGCTTGGAAATTGTATGCATCAAGGAAGAAACTTTTGATGGTCTCCTAGAAAGAGGACTTTTTTAAAGATGTCCCTTTTTATGTGGCATGCACAAATTGATATTTAATTAATTCCCCTGAAGCAGGGGACATGTGAAGTTGGCTGAAGTGAATAATGATAGGCTACAAATTATTGAAATTGTTCAGATCAGACCACGTGGCAAAGGACGATTTTAAAATTGATAGAAATTCCTTAACAGCAGCATTAAATTAGATTTATGAAGGAATGACCGTGAGGTCCCAAATAGTTAGGTACTAGAAGGTTTTAGGATTAAGGTGCAAACTTGTCCTAAAATTTTTTATTCATGAGCAATGTTACCCTGAAAGTGCTTTTGAGTTCAAGGTTGCCTCGAGAGTGATAAAATAGAACAATGTTACCTCATTACTATTAAAAATATTAGCAATCAAACGTTAATTTTTTAGTAGTCAACATTAGGTTTTTAATGAGATGAGGCAACATTTTGAAACTTCCAAATAACATTGAACCCAAAGAAAAAAAAAACTTTTGGAGCAACATCACTTCTAAGGAAAAACTTTCAGGGTAAATTCACATCTTAATAGATGAGTTGTAAATATGATTCAGATGGTTGCAAATATGAGTCTCAGTTGCAACTCATTGGGAATGACTTTTGAGACTATTTGAGACTGTCATATTTACAATTGATTGTTCAACCAGATATTTTTCCACTGTTATTATCAATTGTTCTTTTAGGGATTAATTAAGAATGTCATTTCCTCTTAGATTCATACCTTGAAATGCTCTTCAGGGAATTGATGATAGCTTGGCACGGTTTTCCTCCTTGACACAGTCCTTCTTCTGCCTTTATGGTTGTTCTTTTCTTTTGTTGCTGGTGGAAGAATGAGTTCATGATCTTTTTTTAGTACTTCTTGTGAAGATGTGGAATTGATGGAGTAGTTATCAAATTGAAAAGGCACTTCATTGGACCCACAGCTCTCTTTTTCTTCCCTGGCCACATCTAAAAACCTCTTCCTCACTGTAAATATCTGGTGGTTACTACTAAGGCCATGGCGGCTTTCATCACCTGATGCAGTGTCTGGAAGGCGAGTCGCCATCCACCGTTCAAGCCAACTCCAACTCATGTTTGGTTCTGCGTTGCTGTTATATTTGTTTGATTTTCTCTTCGAACAGATTCGCAGCTGCAGAAAACAAGATATTTCAGTCCAACACTTTTATGTTACAAAGTTTTGAGTCTTTCGAAAAGGAGCAGAGAAAAACTGGAGAGTATGTAATGAAGTTATTGAATGAGATAATTTTAATTAACATTCTATCTAAAGATTTGGTCGCTGATATAACATAATATAATGGTACCGTGTGATTCATGTAATCAATTTCATTTAGTGAGATAAAAATTTTATTATTATTGTTCCAATCCTAAAAGTAAAAACTAGATAACAAATTATAAAAATTAATTAAATTAATTATTTGTAAAAAAATGAGTATTGATTTTCCTGAAATGCTTTGTTTAATCATTTGAGTTAGAATTTACCCATTTGATGTAAACCTCTTTAATATATGCAATCAATCACTAGAAATACTTTTATGCTACAAAGAGAAATAGTTTGGAGGGAAAACTATAAATTCACGAGACAAAATAGATTAAAATTTTATACAAAATAAAATCTCTCAACTAACTCTTATATTTGAGAATGGAAAGAATATCTTCATATATAAACTCTGATATATTAACTCACTAATATTTAAGAATTAACATTTTACCCACCAAAAAAGAATTCTAAGAATGAAGTTGAATGAGTTGAATAATATCAGGATAAAATTGTGTAAGTTGTACTTGTTGTGAGAACGCATAGGCCAGTGCTCTCTCTCTCCTGGTTGTTGCTTCCATTCTGTTCTGCATCCTCATTTTTGAAACATAGCTACTCACAGTGCTGTCATCCCAATCTTCCTGAAAGAGATATGAGCCCAACCAATTTATGGGCCGAGTCTATACAAGAAATAGGCCCAATGATTATTCACAAGGCCAGCAAGACAGAGACTTAAAGAAGCAGGCCCAAGGCTCTCCATGATGAGGGTGGAGTAAGAGGCCCAAGGCCCAATTTTGGTTCTGTAACTAGGGGATAATCCCACATTGTTGAACGTTTTGGACTTTACATACCAAGTGCAAAAACCCATTTTTATTGTGGTTAAAATAAAAATTCTAAGCTAATCCCATGACTTGTGTGGATATAGTCTGTATATAAAACTTTTTATACCGACTTTTTCTACTCTAGTTGCTGATAGACCAGGATAGCCTACTGTCGCCCAACTTATTTATGAAAATGTCATTGGTCACACTTTCTATCCTCTCCTCCTCACAACAACTAGTACAAAATATTACCTCTGATCCTTAATATAAGAATTAAATGACAAATTTGAGAAGGTTAAGAAAATTATTTGAGTTGATTATTTATAATAAATGTGTGTTGTTTTTCCTATACTATCCTCTTTTATCATGCACATTGTCATTATCTCTTAATGAGAACACCTACAATCAATTCCAATATTTCAGGAAAAAAAATTATAAAATGCTGCCTAACATTGTCATTAGGAGACAAAATTAATCTAAGTCTTATATTTAAAATCAAATTTAACTCATAACTAGTTTTTATACTAAGAAATGAAATTACTATCATAGTTTTTCCTAAGTGCTGCCTAACATGGCATATGAGTATCAGATACAATCAATACTCTGACAAAGCTTTATTTATTTATTTGGAAATAATGGGATGTAGTTACTCAAAAAAACAAAAGTTACAAAAGAGACAGCGTTGGAGATCCAAAAAAAAAAAAAACCAGATGTTGCAACACCGTACAAGTTAAAATGAGTGCTTCCATATGTTAGTATACGTGCGTGCTTAGCTGCAATAGAGTTTTATTTTTAAAAGAAATTGGGAATAATGCTTTATATTATATTATATGGTACCTTTTGCTTTAACACTTGGGATCTGGATCTGTGCTGAGATCTGTTATGGTAAACAGTTCCTTTTTCTGCTTCAAATGGATAAACTTCAATGGAATTCCCAGTTTGAACTTCAATTGATGTCCCCATTGACTTCCCATTTGGACTTCCTATCACCAAACTCATCATCTCCTCCTCTTCCTCCTCTTCACTTTTCTCTCTCATTCCTTCATTTTGGCGCCTCCTCTGAAATATGCAACAAACATACAAGTAATGTTAATCAACTGCTCTCTTCGATCCTAAAATAAGAGATGGTAGAAAAATTTGCTTTAATTATAAATATAAAATTTCAATATACTTTATTTTCTAAACCTATAATTTTTTTTTCTAAATTCTTCCTGTTGATTGCATATATTAAATGAGTTTTTCATAAATAAAAAATAATTTTCAGTACAAATGATCGAAGGAAATGCCTTAAAAAACCATTTGTTTTTTTTTTACTAATACCTAATTTAATAATTTTATTGATCTCTATAAATTAGTATCTAACTCCGATATTTGTGATCGGGGATCGGGCAATACATGAATTCTTCATGCCCAAGCAGTAAAATTCCTTTTCTATCAAGCAATTTCCACACATTTACTCTGAGCATATCTTTTGAATATGTCAAGTAATGTTATTGTTAAGTGTTGTTTGCTAACCAGAAAGGCTCTATATGCAGACTGAATCAGAATAGCTGCTTCTTCTTCATTCAACAATTTGGAGTCGGGTTTTTTCCTTTCACTCTCAGTCACATTATTCTCCACACAAGTTTCTTCACTTTTAGTCTCTTCTCTTCCTGCTGACAAATCCTTCTCATGTATAGGCTGTGAAACCGTTTCCTCCGAGCTCTTAACCGACGCCGAATCCTCCTCGGCGAGCACCGAATCGAGCTCATCACCACACAAGTACGATTTTACAGACACCCATCTCCTCTTCTCCACACCATTATTATTGCTTCTCGCCTATCAGCATTAGGAAGAACTCAGTTTTTGAGTCAGAATTGTGAGGAAATATAACTGTTTGATGCATAAAAGAGAGAGAAAGACTCACTTTGGTTTCATGATGATGAGTGGATCGGCTTCTGGAGAAAACACTCTTTACCAATTCGCCTGTGAAACCCATCACCACTTTGCAAGTCCAGGAAAGTTTTTGTTATGAATAGTGCTTAAATAGAAATTGTGGATAGCTTCATTAAAATATAGGGTACATTCTCAATTATTGTCACATTTCGAAAGGTTGATTAAAACAACCGTTAACTTTTTCATATCATATGAAAATCCACATACAAGCTTACTTTTTTTGTTTATGAAACTTTAAAGGATATAAAATTATGGGGGACACTGAGAAAGACACAGAATCCCTTCAAATTTACTCATCCTAATTCAGGATCCCGAAATGGCCTTATTACAGTAAGTCTTCAAGAACTAGCATGAGACTAAATTTTGCAGTAAAATTACCTAAATATCTTCAATTTGGAATGATAAAATAATTTAACAAGGAACCACTGATAACAACGATTAAGGCAGTGATAACTTATTTCAATGAAATTTCTTGGTGAATACTAATGACAACAAGAGTTTTATGAGTAACAATTTTAACTTAGCAACTGATGAGACAATAATTAAGGTAGCACCAATTAATTTTACTAAGGGCATTTAGGTCATTCCACAAAAAATTATTTCTAGAATAGTTCCTAAGGATTTCATAGGAATTAAGCTATTTAGAAGGACCATTTTGGGATATTAAATTATGAGGAATAACATTTGAGCACCAAAAAGGAAAATTAATCTCATTTTAGGATTAAAAAAAATTTAAATGAGGACTAAATGTCCTTTAATGGTAACTAAATACCTTTTTAGTTAAATATCTTCACTTTTTATTTTTTATTTTATAATGGGAAACATACACAAATTAATAATAGAAATTAGTACCAAATTGTTGGATGCAGCGAAAAATTTTGACAACCTAAATTTTGTTCCTTTTCATCATAAAAAATAATATCACATTTTCTCTTATACTCTCACTTTGCTATGTACTAATTCTCAACTCATACCCTTCTTTGCATAATAAAGTTATTATATTTATGGATAGTTCTCAAAATCATTATATATATATATATATCTAATGAAAAAGCTCATGCTAGCTGAATATACAAAGTTAGATCATGACCTGCGAGAGCAGGATTTGCAGAGCTGGAAGAAGGAACCTAGAGATAAGAAGGAAGATAAAAGAAGGTGAAAATTGAGAGAGAGAGAGAGAGAGATTAAAAAAAAAAAAGAGATGGGATTTGAGTGCTCTTTTGTGTTGTTGGATGTACTTTTGGCACATGGGAGGGTTTAGGAAAGATGTAGGCTTTTTATAAAAGCTTTGCTTGTTAATGGAGTTATGTCCATTCTTTTCTTGGTATTGCTGGCTGGCCTTATGCTTTCTCTGTCCTTTGAGATGCTTCTTTTTCCCTTTTTTACTTTACTCATTACCTCCCTGTTTTGGGACACCATGGGAAGAAGGCTTGAAATTTAGCACAAGCAAGAATCATTTTATTTGCCAATTGCATCTAGCAAGATGCATCTAACTTTTTTTATGATGTATTTAACACTTTGATGTCATTTTTTATAATACTTTTATCACACTAATATTATTTATAGTGCATCAAACATCCTAAATCATAAATAAAATTAGAATGTTAGATGTAACTAAATAATAAAATCAGGAGTATTAAATGCACCATGATAAAATGAAGGTGTCAAATGCCGCTGAAATATAACACTAGTGCGCTAGATAATATTTTACCATGTAATATTTGTGCCCGTGCCAGACATGACTTATTTTTCAGAATTATTATTTTCAAGTATTCGTTGAGAGTGTAATTTTAAATTGGAGATAATTTATATCTTAATTTCTTTCAGAAAAATTTTACGGTTTATTTGGGAATAATTATTGATTGAGAGGCCTATGAATTAAAAATATATATTACAAATATCTTTGTTTGAATTTGTACCCCCGCAATGGCCATCATACATTTCAAGACTACTAGACATGTTCCGCACACTTGTATGAATTTTGATAAATATATTTTAAATACAAAATAGTGTTTGTTTTCATCTTTCAAAAAAAAAAATTCTATTTTCAAATTTTCATTTCTCACTAGTATTTTAATTTAGCCGTTATAAAATAGTTAAGGCCGAAATTTTACCTGATGTGCACTTGAGAGACGTTATATAAAAGTCTGACAACAATTTGCAAATGTCTATTAACTGGGGAACGTTGCAAATTAAACAGGAAAAAAAACCAAGGATGTAAATAAAATTAAAAATGACAGCCAATTGGATGAAGCTAAAAACATATTCGATAAAAAAAAAAAAAAAAAACACGCGCGCGCGCGCGGAAAAAGTAAACCTTATTGGGCGTGACAATCTTAAAATTGACAGTGTATGAATATCACCCGTACAGTAATACCAAATCCTCCCTTCACTGTTAAATATTAAGTTAGTTAAAAAATTTATTTTGATACTACGTCTCATCCTAATTATCCGTCCTAACTATAAAATCTTGTTTGTAGACTACAAACAAAGTCTTATAATTAAGACTGGAAATAGTATTAAATATAAAATTTTAATTCATTTTATCTCTCAACTTATAATTTTTTCATGAACTCTCAGTATTAATTGAACATACTAAACGAGTACCACCAAATGCATGATTAAAAAAGATACTTTTAAGGTAACCAACACTTTTTTTTACATATAACTAAACTACTTTTTTTAATGCATGTGATTTAGTTATTTAATTGCCACATTCAAGACAGAAGGGAGTAAGTACTCAGGGCTTTGATGAGCCCTGGATGCAAAGGGCTTTTTTCACGCTTCTAAGGAATTAGAAGAGACCTGAGCTTCCGCAATTTGATCAGATCAATAAGAGGTGTTATCATAAGAACAGAAGTAAAGGAGGGAGATATTGGTGGAGGACTGAGTAGAATCCCCAGCACAGAGCTAGGAGGCATCCATGCTGGAGATGGAGCTGGCCAAGAGCTTATAGATTACCCGAAGATCTGGTTCAAGGCACACACTCAAACTCGAACTCAACCTCGACCTTAGCAATGTAAATAAACCGTTTATTATGCTTTAGATAAAGAAACTACGGCTAAATTACCCACAATTAAGCAGTAAACCATAATTAAACTCCGGCCATGGTTTTTGTATTGATCCTTCTGGCTAGTTTAGCTAGGGTTATATCCTTTTTTAAGATGAAATCAACAGCTACATGAATTCAAGTAAAAGCACAAACACATCAATCCAATTATATTCCAGATTGGTCATTTCATGTCTACTTAATGTAACACAATACTTGTTGGAAAGATCTATTTAAGTAATGAAGGATGACAACCCAACTACCATGAACCTGGAGCACCGGCCGTTGGGTTCCTGAATGCGGCGAAGTCCCAGTATGTTTTCAGTGAGAACGGTGGGAAAACAGTACAGCCTTCTTCCGTAATTTTAGATATCTGCAATATAAAAAATACTCATATGGCCATAGATAATAGACTCAAATAGATGAAGGAAACAAAATAATTTAGTAAATATCATGGTCTTGTAGTGCGCTTGTATCCAATGACAGATGCTTTTCCCCCCCCCCCCCCGGGGGGGGGGGGAATCTCCACAGGACTAGGAACATATATAAATAACTCCATTTACCGGTCATATCGACCATACAAATTCATAAGATGAAAGATGATGCATTAATTTTTAGAAAAATATTAAAAAAGACCAGTATATATCTTGTGGAATGTGGACATTCCTACCCTTTAATCTTTTCTACCAAAACACGTGTTAACCTGTATAATATTTGGCTCTAATTCCATAATAATTGCTCGGGCTGACATAATCCTATGAAGTATTAGTATAATGATCACTACATAAAAATCATTACAAATCAGTATGCTTTCAAATTATAACCTTGCCCCTTCATGCTGCATTACAAATCACTGTAGGAGAATAATGCTCTTAATTTATCACACACACGATTCTCCCTTCTTTCCTCACAATACAGGATCCTAACAGGAAGGAGAAAATCATGATTCAATGCCCCCGCCATCTTCTTATATTCTATAGATAACCAAAACTAATCAGAATTCTGGGAATTATCAGTATACTGCAAAAGAGACAACTACCTAGAAAACTATATCTGAAGTGTCACGAAAACGAAAATTCTAACAACCCACTGAGGGAGAGGAAAAATCAAAGGGAACATATTAGATAAACTGCTCAAGATATTATTAGCATGGTGCATGGCGAAAGGTCAACTGGTATTCTAGTGCTAAGTGACGAACTAACAGTGTTACTAACAGTTATAAGTTGATAAGATACCAATGATCACATATAAAAGGCACAGAACTTGTAGGAAGGTGGCAGACAGTGGGCTGTATTTTGTTTTTTGTTTTTTGATAATGTGCAGGGAAGAAAGTTTATATAATGGGAGTGAGAGCACTGGCACCAAATCACCTATAATGAAGCATAACAACCATCTCATACCACTAACACCACTTTGCATGTTTTATGGTTTGCAACAAGAAGAATTATCCAACTCAGTAGGGTTGGCTTATTTACAGTTTAGCTTATCTAAAATTAAATTTTTTAAATCCCAGCACTATAAACTTGACTGGTAGAAGGTGAATGATTTTGGCTTGTAGTTTTTCCTTGACTAGATGACAGTCAAGTTCAATGTGCTTTGTTCGCTCATAGAAGGTAGGATTAGCTGCAATTTGAAGAGCAGACTAGTTGTCATAGTATAAAAGGGCAGCAACTAAATAAGCAACATCAAAATCATTCAAAAGATAGAGTAACCACTGGATTTCACATGTGGTGGAGGCCAAAGCACGATATTTTGCTTCAGAGGAAGAATGAGACATCGTGGCCTGCTTTTTGGCTTTCCAGGAGATAAGAGATGAGCCAAGAAATATGGCAAAACCAGCTACTGATCATCTAGAGTCCATGCAACTTGCCCAATCAGAATCACTGAAGCCTTTGAGTTTTAAATCAGAGGCTGAAGAAAGGAAATCTTGCACCAGGAGAAGCCTTGATATAATAGAGGACTCTATGTGCAGCTTGAAGGTGGGTGTCTCTTTGATCAGACATGTATTGGCTGAGCTGTTAAGTGACAAAACTAAGGTATGGACGTGTTGTTGTAAGGTATTGCAAGCGCCCAATGAGTTTCTTGTATAGTTGAGGACTTTCTAATGGCATTCATTTGTCTTTGGATAACTTGAAATGAGGATCTATAGGTATGGAAGTGGGTTTGGAGGCCAGATTGGAGAAGTTCCAGGGAAAACTTTCTTTGAGAAAGAAAAATACCCTCTTTGGAACGTGCTAGCTCAAGACCAAGGAAATACTGAAGTTCTCTAAGGTATTTAATGGTGAAAGTCTGTTCCAGCTTCAACATAATAGAGTTGATTTTATTCATATCATTGCCAGCTAAGATAAGATCATCAACATATATGAGAATGACTGTAAAAGAAGAATTAGTAGCAGTTTTGTAAAACAGGGAATGATCAAAGGAAGATTGTTGATGTCCATAAGACAATAGGGTAGAAGAAAGTTTGGAGTACTACTGCCTGCTTGCTTGCTTGAGACCATATAATGATTTTTCTAGTTTGCAAACCATGTCAAGTCTAGGAGCCGAAAAGCCCTATGGAAGATCCATATACACTTCCTCATGTAGATCACCATAGAGGAAGGCATTATTAACATCGAGTTGGTAAAGAAACCATTTCTTAGCAGCAGTAATGGACAGTAGCATTCTCAAAGTAGTCATCTTTGCTATTGGGAAAAAAGTATCAAAATAATCAAGACTCTCAGTTTGTATATAGCCTTTTGCTACAAGGCGAGTCTTATATCTCTCTATATCACCATTGGCTTTATATTTTGTTTTGAAAACCCATTTACATCCAATTGATTTCTTGTCGGGTGGTAAAGATGTAAGAACCCAAGTTTGGTTCTGTTCAAGTACTTGGATTTCTGTATTCATTACATCCCGCCACTAAGAAAAGTTTTCTGCTTGGTGATAGGTTTTTGGATTAGGTATGGTGGAGACAGCTAAGACAAACTGTTTATAAACAGGAACAAGAGAGGAATAGGATAAAACAAAAGATAAAGAGTAACAAATGTGTGCAATTCCTGATGACTGATTAGTGGTAGAAATAAGGGCACAATGGTAATCATACAAATATGTAGGTGGGTGATGAGAATGAGTGGAGCAGCAACTTGGATGGGAAGTAGGAGATGAAAGATCCGGAGAGGGAGTTGGAGAAAAAGGTTGGTGAAAAGGAAGAAGGGGAAGGTGAAGTAGGCTGTGAAAGTGGTTCAGAGGAAGATATACTAGCAGTAGCTAGAGAAGGAGACATAGAATCATCATCTAGGAAAGATGAAGAAGGTTGAACATAGGGTAATATAGGTAGGGAAAGAGAAGATAGGGTGGAATCAGTTTTAAAAGGAAACACAAGCTCATGAAAAACATCTCTGGATTGGAAAATTTGATTAGTCTGTAAATCAAGTAAGATAAAATCCTTGGAAAGTGTATGGAAAACCAAGAAAGACACACTTCGTTGCTTTAGGGTCAAATTTTAAACAGTTATGAGTTAAAGTAGAAGCAAAACAGAGAGAACCAAAAACTTTGAGATGAGAGTAAGAAGGTGGTGTATGAAAAAGTTTGTCAAAAGGCATGAGATTTTGGAGGATAGGAGAAGGTAATCTATTAATGAGGTAAGTGGCATGTAAGACAGCAAAAGACCAGTAAGGCAAAGGAATACTAGATTGAAAAACTAAAGCTCTAGCAACATTTAAGATGGATTGGTGTTTTCTTTCAACAATAACATTTTGTTGGGGTGTGTTAACACAGGAGGTTTGATGAATAAAACCTTTTGATTGATAAAAGTCAATCATCCAAAATTCAGCACCATTATCAGAACGAATGATTTTAATGGAGGGGGAAAATTGATTTTGAACTAGCGCAAAGAAACTAATGAGATGATTATGAGTCTCAGATTTTGTTTTCATTAAAAATAACCATGTATACCTAGAGAAATAATCAACAATGATAAGAAAGTATTTATAACCTTTAGTCGAAGGAGCAAAAAATGGACCCCAAATATTAACATGAACTAAATCAAAAATTTTATTAGTGGAGCTCGTGCTTACAGGGAAGGATAGACGTTTTTGCGTTGCAAAATAACAAGTGTCATAGATAAGGGGATGGGAAATACAAGAAATATCATTGTACTATTTGTACAATATAGAAAGAGCATAATGAGAAAGATGTCCCAAACGTAAATGCTAAAGAGTATTAGCTGAGGTGGAAGAAGTAGTGGTCGTAGAAATCTGAGAGTGAGTACGAGAGCGAGACATGTCTGCATGGAGCAAATATAGCCCTTCAAAATGTTTAGCTGAACCAATCATCAGAAAAGGATTGAGTAAGATTATCTAACACCAAGAAGATGAAAAGAGGAAGAAACAGTTAATGACAACAGTCAATCGAGAAACAGAGAGTATGTTAAAAGGAAAAATTAGGGAGAAAAAGAACATTATGTAAAACCATAGAAGAAGATATGGGAACAGTGCTAGAAATGGCAAAAGTTGCGTAGGAACCAGTCGGTAAACTAACTTGAACAGGAGATGGAACTATAAGAAGCAGACATCTCTAATGAATAGCAAACATGATCAGTTGCACCTGAATCAATGATCCAAGTAACTATAGATGTAGATGAAAAAGAATTGCATTTACCTATGGTTGGAGGAAGAGAAGAGGCAGAAAGATGGTTGACAGAAGGAGTCTAGGGCAAAGCAAGCAGAGCAAGAAGACGTTGATATTGGTCTGAAGACAATTGCAGTAAAACAGAAGCAGTAGAAGGAGTAAGGACCAAGGGAAGCTTAGCAGTATGAATATCTTGAACACTACCAGAATCTTGAGATGAAAAATTATTTACCTTAGCAGGAGAACTAGATCAGAACTTGAAGCCTAGAGGAAAACCATGTTTCCTATAACATGTCTCTTCTATATGTCTTGGTTTCCTACAAAAGGAGCACTTTTTTGAAGATCCACTAGTAGACTTAATTGGAAGTCGGTGTGGAGCTTTGGCTAGCAAAATCTTTGAGTCAACAAGAATCAATACAGAGGGAATTTCTCGTTCTTGCTAAAGAACTAAGGAGAATACTCAATTGATGGGGGGAAGTGGATCGAGAAGCAAAATCTGTGATTTGACGCTACTGTATTGCTCATTGAGTCCTTTTAAAAATCAGATTATATAATCCTGGTCCCGGTGAGTTTTAGCATTGTTGCCTGAGCCACAAGTGTAGGACTCAATCAGCCAAATATTAGATAATTCATCCCGGAGAGTTTTTAGGCAAGTATAGTATTCACTTACGGTAAGGTTGCCTTGTTTGAGATTGAAAATTTCTTCCTAAAGCTCTGCAACTTGGAAAATGTTGGATTAAGAGTATCCAGACTTCAAATCAGTCTAGATCTCAGCAGCTGTGTCAAACCAAAGAGTGCTCCTAGCAATCGTGGGAGAAAGGGACTTTGTTAGCCACCCTTGAACAAGGTTGTTGCAGTGTTCCCATGCCGGAAAGAGTTTACCAAATGCCATGGGATGAGTAATCGATCCGTCAACAAATTTCAACTTATTCTTTGATAGTAAAGCCATTTTCATGACACGGGCCCATCTGTGATAATTCGAGCATCAAGTGGAGGAGAGACGAGAATGAGAGCTGAATTTTCATTCAGGTGAATGTAGAAGGGGCTTGACGAGTCAGAGGAAGAATCAGAGTCGGACGCCATGAACGGAGCTTGGGAAGAACGATGGCGGAAAAGTCAAGAAGCGGAGAACCCGAGAAAGAACAGAAAGAGAAAAGTGTAATCAGAAAAGACAAAAACAGGCTTGGTACTGGCTCAGGATACCATGAAATTGAACTCTGGAAAAATGACTTGCTCTTTATTATTGATAAAAGGGATATATATATATACAGATGGGTCTATGAGTATTTACATAATAGAAAATGTAACTAATTTACAATAGTATAAATTATGTAATAGAATATCTATGTTATACTTGACACTTTTAAACATTATAGATCATCGATCTTAATTGACTTATTATTAAATTTTTAGGAAACAGAAAAACCACTCTTGCCTGGCAAGGCATTATTCATTGAAACAGTACTTGTCTAAATGAATATAGAATAAGTAATAACAATCTATAACAACAAATAAATTTATTTTTATATATTAAATTGAATTAAGTTTAGTTTAGGGAAAATTGCCCATAGATGTCTATTTAGAGAATTAGTTGCCTAATAATACCTCAATTCAGTGTTATATGTTTTCGTAAAATCAGGCCTTTTCCATATTTCAGATGCCAATGAACAATTAATTTTCCAAACAAATATCTATGAGCAATTTTTTTCTATGTATATTGTTAATAATTTTTCTGCAAATAATTATGATAATACTCCTCCGATCCTTAATATAAAATCTATTTAACTAATTTAATTAGATTAAGAAAGTTAGGTAAATTAGTTAATTATAAGAAATATGACATGTTTTTCCAAAAACACCATAATTATCTTTTTTAATATCCACTCTCCCTCTTCTATTTGATTATGGTTGAGAGAGTATCCATAGGGGTAATTTAGAAAAATTGATAATATATGAAAAATAGGTATTATATTGAGGATCAAAATCAACTCAATAATTAAGTCCTATATTAACCAGCGAAAGAGTATAAAATTGTGAAACACAACATTAGCTTTTTTGAATCCAATATAGTTTCAATTGTCTAAAGGAATCATACATGTCAAGATATTATTATTGATGAAACAAAATTAGCTTTAACTAAACTTTCCTTGGGAAAAATGGAAAAGTCACCCTCCTCCTTTTTCCAAAGAGGTGGAAAGCGACGAGGGAAGCTGAGCTTTGATGTTTCTTGTAGTTCGTTGTGGTTGTAATAGTGTCTATTTTTATTAAAAAAAAAAAGCAAAAGCAAAAGCAAATGGTGCATGATAAAAAGCGACAAAATTGGCTTTAAGTAAACTTTCCTCGGGAAAAATGGAAAAGCAAAAGCAAATGGTGCATGATAAAAGCGAAGGGGGGGGGGGGGGGAGGAACGCGGGTGTGTGGAGGGGCAGAACACGCCATTTGAAGTGACGTGATACTGACTATAAGACAAAAGGGAAAAAAGCCAAAGGAAATTAAAAGGAGGAAAAATAATCAAAGTGGAATTAGTCTCAACCTCGTATGTTTGTAATACTATTATTCAATTATTAATATAAAAGTTAGTTTAATATTTAATTTAATTCTAAATATAATATATCAATCTATTTTATCTCTTACATTTATTTTTTTTCAAAAGGTAGTTCAGGTAGTAGTTATAAATGTTAAAAGTTTTATTAAATGATAATTTTAACTAATACACATAATTATCACGAGTATTTTAAGAAAATCAACACCTATTTATTATAAATAACTAATTTATCTAATTTTTTAATATATTTAAATTAATCAATTAGCTCTTATATTAAATATTAGAGATAATAATAATTAATGATGGCTTGCATGGTCCTTTTCTACATTTTCGGCAAATACTATTACTAATTACCCCACTTCACATACTCTGACATTCCACTCCTCATGATATCAGTTATATATGTGGTGACAACTTTGTGTCAATTATGAATGAAAATATCTTGATATTTTGATCAAACTACATATTTAGATGGGATTTATAACAATAATAACAATTAGTGAGGAATAAGTCGGTCTTTTATTAGTTTAATTTTGATGAATGGTTGTTACCATAGTGACAAAAAGGAGCATAGTCGTAGCCAGTGGACTTGCTTATATATAAGGATGACTTAGATGGAACATTATCAATATCTTCAAGAGCAAATTATAAACATGTTGCTCTCTTTTCTCCTCCGCCTGTTCCTACTTCTTCCGCTCTTCTCCGTTCTCATTGAACACTCTTATTCTAAACCAGATCGAAAGGCAAGAAATCCACCATACTCTTCATTTACAAGTTCCCTCTCATACACATATATATAAACATTATTTAATTTCCTCTCTCTCTCTCTCTCTCTCTCTCTCTCTATTATATCACTCTGTTTTCCACACCTTTATTATTAATTAATGAATTTTCTTCCAACTTTATGGCTTCTATATATAACAATTGAATTTGTTATTCCTTGAATCTTATTTATTATGCAGACATATATCGTGTACATGGGTCATCATCCAAAGGGTATCAACCCCTCATCCCTGCCTTTGCTGCACGCCACCATGGCTCAAAACGTCCTCGGCAGGTTGCAACGTGAAGCTTCTGCTCTTATATTGCTATGATGACTTGTATATATGTTCTCCTCCATCTAGTCCTTATGGCTAATTAATTAACGTGCCACCGATCCTATTTGTAGAATCAGATAGTTAATTGACAGAGTTTAAAAAGATTAATTAAGTTACTTATTTATAAAAAAATGTGTTTAATTTTCATAAAATATCTCCTTCAATCATTTGCATCAGCTTGATGAAAAATTTTCTTTAGAGATAGTTTGAAAAAAAATTATAAAACAACTGAGATCTTGTATTTAGAATCAAAATAAACCTAATAACTTGCTCCTTTAGGACAGCAAGGAGTATAAATTTAGGAAATTATGTTAAATAATGATTCATGGTAAAGTGTTCTATTGTAAGCATGAATTAAATTAAGGGAAATTGTGATCAAGTCCCAATAAAAGAATTTAATTACCTTAAAGTCCATTGACAACTAAAAAACATGTAATGATAACTTTCATTGTGGGAAATGACAACTGGTTTATGCTACTCACTTATCATTGGGGACTTTAGAATAATTAAATTCCTTTTTTGGGACCTGATTGCAATTCCCCTATTAAATTAATGTCAGTTCAAAAAGGGTAAACTTTTCCAATTTAAAAGTGGATAGAAAGAATTAGCGTATATCATCCTTATAACTATAAGACTAACCTTTTTAAAATGAATGGGAATTATCTGATTGGTCTTGCAGCGATTTTGCACCGGAATTAGTACTGCACAGCTATTGGAAGAGCTTCAATGGATTTGTCATGAAGTTAACTGATGAAGAAGCCAAAACAATGGCTGGTACAAAGACTAATAACTTGAAATGATCAATCATAAAATAAATTGAAGCTTAGAAAGCTAACTTTTGTTGTTAAACATTTAATTTATGTTTGATCTCAGGAATGGAGAATGTAGTGTCTGTTTTCCCGAATAGAAGGAACACAATCCATACAACAAGGTCGTGGGATTTCGTTGGTCTTTCCCAAAAAGTGAAAAGAAGTGATTTGGAGAGCGACGTAATTGTGGGTGTCCTTGATTCAGGAATTTGGCCGAAATCTGAAAGCTTCAGTGACAAAGGATTTGGTCCTCCACCTGCAAAATGGAAGGGCTCATGCCACAACTTCACTTGCAATAAGTTAATATCTCTCCTCATAATCTCTTCACCATGGCATTAAAGTCCAATCCGGTTGGGCCGGTCAAACCAATGAACTGGTTTGAGCCGATATCTTAATTGGTTCGGTCAAGAGTTTTGAACAGATCAACCTGATTGGATTTCATATTTTTTATCCTCATCTTCTTGAGCATGAAGCGATGTTGTTTTAAGTATTTTTTACCGTATTTATAAAAGTAAAAGTTTGTCATAGTTTTTATTTGTCATAGTTTTTATTTACTAGCTCTGTTTCGTTGAATTGTGTGTGGTTTATCCATGCAGTTTTTTATTTATTTGTGGATTAGTATCTCTTTTATTTAAATAATGCTCTTGGTTCCATATAAGTATATTTTAATTATATTATATTATTTAATCATGATTGAGTTCACCTTAGTTCAACCATAATTAAACCCCTAACATTTGAACTACTGCTTCTACCAATTTATACAACCAATCCAGTTTTCTGTATCTTCCTATATATAGATAAGTAGCATAATATTGGATGAAGACTCACAGTATTCTTATTTTATACACGCATATATATGCAGAAAAATAATAGGAGCGAAGTATTTTAACGTTCTAGAGAAGTTTGATAAAGATGATATAAAAAGTCCAATTGATATATGCGGACACGGTACACACACTACATCAACAGTTGCTGGAAATTCAGTTAGATCAGCCAGTCTACTAGGCTTGGGTTCCGGCACGGCGAGAGGCGGTGTTCCGTCGGCACGAATCGCTGTGTACAAGTTGTGTTGGAGCAAGAGCGGTAATAGATGCTACACTGTGGACGTGTTGGCAGCATTTGATGAAGCAATTTCTGATGGTGTTGACATTATTTCCCTTTCTGTGGGAGCTCGAGGAGGGAAACCTTTTGAGTATTTTGAAGATGCAGCTGCAATTGGAGCTTTTCATGCCATGGCAAGAGGCATAGTAACATCTCATTCTGCTGGTAACGATGGTCCTGAGACTTACACAATGAGCACCTTAGCTCCTTGGTTGATTTCTGTGGCTGCTGCCACTATTGACAGAAAGTTCTCAACCAAACTTCAATTAGGCAATGGCTTGGTTTTTGACGTAAGTAGTATTCCATCATAATCATTCTGATTAAAAAAACAGACTTATAAATGTGAACAGTTTTTTTTTTTTTTTGGTTAACCTTTTTTATCTTGGTTAGCAGCAACCAGGGTAAGAATTAGCTTTTTCTACACCGGTTTCTGCACTGACAGTATCTATGGCGGTTCTTGCGAGAACCGGTGTAAAAAGGCCTTTTTAACTACTGTGAAAAGGTAGGGCAACTTTAACTCCCTAATTATATGCTCTTATCTCTTCATTTCACAATTTTAGGGAATCTCCATAAATACGTTTGACCTCAAGGATAAACAATATTCATTGATTGATGCTTTAGACGCTCCCAATGTCAGAGGTGGATTTAATTCATCTGTTTCTAGGTACATATGTTGATTATGTATTACTATCTTCGTTTCTAAATATAAGATCTAGTTCGTAGTGTAGTTTATATTATACATTAAATCTTATATTTTAAGATCGCAGACAGTATCTTATTTCATTGATTATATAGGATTATCTATTAATAATGTGATGTGGGGTTGCAGATACTGCCTCCCAGGCTCTTTGGACAGAGAATTGGTGAAGGAAAAAATTGTTATGTGTAATAATCTATTCGCAGATAATGAGGTTGCATTTATAGCTGCTGCTGTTGTAAAAGCAAGCCCATCTCCTAAAGATGATGCTGTTTTATATGCTCTTCCTGCAATTGACATTAGTGTAGAAGATGGTAAACGTATATACTCCTACATGAAATCCACTAGGTATATAATTCTCGTCCTCAAAGGCCTTTAATCGCAAGTGTTGTGTGCGTTTCTTTTCACCTCTTACGCATATTGTTCCATACAAAAACAGCAAATTAATGGCGGAATTTTTTAGATAAATCAGTTTAGCAATGAAATTTTGTTGCTAACCAATCGATGACAGTCTTTTATGTGATAGAATTTTGAAATTTCGTCACTAAATTTTATTACTAATTTATCTTTTTTTGTGCAATAATATATTTTTATACGCTACATGGTACATGTCATTATCAGGAATCTAACGGCAACAATATCAAGGACTTGCACTGAAAAGGACTTATCCGCTCCATATGTAGCATCCTTCTCATCCAGAGGTCCTAATCCCATCAATCCTGATATACTCAAGGTGTCATTATCTTATCTTACAAAGAACCTCTGCTTTTGAAGGTTTATTAGTTATAGGGTAAATTAATTCATCAGTGCTTATAGTTTTGCCTGATTTTTAATGAAGTCCATGTAACTTTTTTTTCAATAGGACCTTTATAGTTTTCCTAATTATAGATGTTAGTTCCTATGCTCATAACTTGTTAATTAACTTGTTAATTAGGATTGGCATGCATGTTGACCAAACGACATGTAAATTGTCACAAAATAAAAATAAAAAGAGGTTTTTAAAAAAATGATGGAATAAAATTTATTTATTATCAATATAGAAGTAAAAAGTTTATTATTCACATAATCTTCTTCTTGGATCTATATATAATATGCAAGCGAGTTGATTTTGATTTTATTTAGATTCATCTGACAAAATTAATCGGAGCGTGTGCTGAGTGAGAGCCACATCCTTACCTACCTACTAGTACTGTTTCTCTTGTAAACTAACAAGTTATATGAGCATAACTACCGATACTTATAATTAAGAAAATTATAAGGATCCAATAAAAAAAACTATAAGAACTTCATTAATTAAAATTGAGGTGAAATTATAGGCATTTGCATGTTAATTTTTGTTTAATTATAACAAGGATGAATTGATGGTTGAATCATTTTGTGTTATATAATTTTTCTTCAATCATTATAGCCAGACATAAGTGCTCCAGGAGTGGGCATTTTAGCAGCATGGTCTTCCCTAGCTCCCATCTCAGATGTGGAAGGTGACAATAGAAACAGACATTTTAATATCATCTCTGGCACTTCCATGGCCTGCCCTCATGTTACTGCCGCCGCTGTTTATGTTAAAACATTCCATCCTAATTGGTCCCCTTCTGCAATCAAGTCTGCTCTTATGACAACTGGTAATAATCAGGGAATATTTGATTTTAATGTTAATTTGATTGTTTTCTTTTATCATTAATTGTTATTTGCATTTTGCTTTAATATTCTAGCACGTAAAGTTCTCTACTCAATTCTTTGGAGTTAGGGTTGAATGGATATTTGGATTAGCTTTTTAAAAATAATTTTACGGTGTTCGAGATAATATAAAAAAAATTTGTCTTGATTTTTGTCAAATATTTTTTTAATTGATTATGATGTTTTCAAAACCCCCTCTAAGTTATAAATAGTGCTCAAAACATTTTAGTTTTTATGGAAGTTTATGACTGAGTTTCTTCTAAGAGGTGTTTTGGATGGAAACTAAATAATAGTTTTAGAAATGATTTTATGGTATATGAAGTAAACAAGTGAAAAAATTTATCTCGATTTACAAAAAAATACTTTTAAAAAGTTCTTCTAAGAATATCTAAACACCTCCTAAATAATAATATTGGGTACTGAGTTTCTCCCTCCTTTGACTTTTCTCTTCTCCTTCTGTTCATCTAAATTTTTCAGTTGTTTCTTGCTTTTTGTCTCCACATTCTCTTTCTCTTTTGTTTCTCTCTTTTCTTCCTTTCCCTTCTGCCTCCTGCATCCAAGTGTTTATGATGAATTTTGATAATTGCTGTGTAATTTTGTAGCTACTCCTTTGAGTGCTGCGATGAATCCGGACGCAGAATTTGCATATGGAGCTGGGCAAATCAACCCAGTGAAGGCACTGAATCCTGGCTTAGTTTACGATGCTAAGGAAATTGATTATGTGAAGTTCCTGTGTCGCCAATCTCATTATGACAACAAAAAACTTCGATCCATCACTGGGAATCACAGAAGTAGTTGTGCAGAATTTGAAAAAGAAAAGCATGGTGGGGACTTGAATCTTCCATCCTTTGCCCTCCAGGTTAATATGTCATTGGCTTTCCTACGTTCCTTTCATAGGACTGTGACTAATGTTGGATTCTCTAAATCCAAATATGAAGCTAAGATCATTGCCCCTGCCTTGTTAACTATTCAAGTAAAGCCTAAAGTTCTTCACTTCACATCTCTGGGGCAGAAAAAGTCGTACAAACTTACCGTGGAGGGAAAAACCAATGTGGACATACTCTCTGCCTCTTTGATTTGGGATGATGGCACTTTCCAAGTAAGGAGTCCTATTGTGGTGTATAGTGATCAAATTGCCTACCATCCTCATGAGAGAGAAGAAGCAAATACTTAGCTTGGTAGGACTGTTAATTAATTAATATGGGAAATGGAACTACTCTCAGGATCCTATATATGTGTAAGAATAATTACACTAAGAATAAAACAAGTACTTCTCTTATTCTTAATGAAGGATCTAATTAGAGAGTTGGTTTTGTTTCTAAATATAAGACATATTTTCTACATTTATCATTTTTTTCCTAAATTAGTCCTAATCATCATACTCCCGCAGCAATAATTAAATACAATAATAATTGAAAATGCGCCCATATGTCATATAAAGTGAGTAATGCTTGTTACTTTAGAGAAATTCACTAATGCCGGGGGAATTTTACTGTCTGTTTAATAAATAATTTTAAGTTTTTTTAAAAAAATTCAAAATGAAATTTTACACATTAAAAAATTCCTTTTAAATATATAAACTAGCATCTGAGCTAGTCTGAGGTTTAAAAAATCATTTTGAATCCATAAAATTCATTTCAAAAAAGGTTCTCCCTTAGGGAAAATTAATGTACATATATAATTATCCCATGTTGCCAAAAAAAATATAGTTATCCCATATGTCACTAGAAAAAAATTAATATTCTCTTTTAGGAAAGTCTCTTAAATTTATGAACCATAAATCATTAGGATTCAAGCTCTGATATACTGTAAATATATCAAAAGAAGATAATAGAAGAGAGAATTCTTTTCAGGATAGAACTTAAAAAATTGATCGAATGCACAATTGTTATCTCTATATATATTATCAATCACATCAAGTTGAGGAGTCTCAAACCTAATATATTATCCAGATGTAATTGGAGCTTCTGCATTAGTTGGTGAAGTTTACACAATACCACTGAAATTATTAATGATCTTAAGGACTCAAACCATGGTAGAGGGATGGGGAGAGAACGGGAAAGAGAGAGGCGCTGATGCGAGGAATTGAAGATTTAATAATTAAATTGAATTAAGATTTTGAATTTAAAATTGAAAATGAGTGGTCAGAGAGAAAAGAAAAGAGATTTAGTGAAGCACAATTTAGTATTTAGTCTTTTTTAGTAATTATGCTTTTTAATATCATCTTTAATAAATATTATTCTCTCTTGGTTCTTCCCTCTAATGTCCCCTTCTTTTGAACGGGAAAAAAACTTCTCCCCCCTCCTACCATAATGCATTTGTTATCAATAAAATATATATTAATTCGTCATGGGTGGATATAAAACCAAACATCTACCACTCACACTTCATGAATTAACCAGGTGTTCTTCTGTCGTGACCGTATGGGCATAATGTCTCTCTTTTCCTTTCTCATATACATAGTATTTACACTTATGAAATTAAACAATAGACATGTCTGAGACACCACCATAAGTGTGTATATTTTGGTTGATATTCCTTTGGCCCACATATCACTTTAATAAGAAACAATTGGTTTCCAAAAATAACTCCTTTGTATTGCGTCTAATACGACTACAGGATATATCTATTAATATTTAATAAGATAGTAGATGCTAAAGTGTATATCTGTGATATTGTCAAAATCAAAGGATGATGTCAATAAAATAATTGTAACTTCCTAAGACTTACACGACAGTGTAGTAGAGTTCCACTGGCTTCCCATTTGAGGTTTTATAGCACATACATATGAATTGCATGTTACGATATTACTTTTATCTTGTAAAAGTGTATCTCGTTCTAATTTTTACTTTAATATTTTTGTTCTATTCATTTGAGAATTAATACCTTTTTATTTAAATATTATTTTTTAAATATAAATATATTTATATATTTTAATTAAATTATATTATTTTAATCATTACCCGTTTTACTCTAGCTTACCTTCAATTGAATCACGAATCCTCAAACAACTTCCTCAACTAGGCCAATGAAACACGGGCTCTGTTTTCAGTACCATGCTTGCTACAGTTGATATTATTATGCTGGAAAGGGATTGCTCACATAAGATCATGGAATAACGCATCTAAAAGAGAAAGGCAATTATTTATATATAAACACAAGCTTCATTTCAATACAAAAGACAAATCAAGTTAAGGTTCTGCTTGGAGAGTTTGATTTCATTTCTGTTCTTCTGCTTCCCAACTGCCCATTATCTTTTCTGACGTTCCTTGAACCATCTCTTTTGCTTACCTGCACCAGCTTGGAATTGTATGCATCAAAGAAGAAACTTTTAATGGTCTCCTAGAAAGGGACTTTTTTTTTAAGATGTCCCTTTTTATGTGGCATCCGCAAATTGATGTTTAATTAATTCCCCCGAAGCAGGGGATATGTGAAGTTGGCTAAAGTGAATAATTATGGGCTACAAATTGTTGAAATTGTTGGGATCAGACCACGTGGCAAAGGATGATTTTAAAATTGATAGAAATTCCTTAACAACAGCATTAAATTAGATTTATGATGGAGTGACAGTGAGGTCCCAAAATTTATTTTAATAATAGCTAGGTAATAGAAGGTTTTAGGATTTAAGGTGCAAATTTATCCTAAAAATTTTTATTCATGAGCAATGTTACCCCGAAAGTTCTTTTCAGTTCAAGGTTGCCTCGATAGTGTTAAAATGGAACAATGTTACCTCCTTATTATTAAAAAATATTAGCAGTCGACATTAATTTTTTAATAGTCAACATTAGTTTTTTAATGAGATGAGGCAGCATTTTGAAACTTCCAAATAACATTGAACCCAAAAAAACTTTTGGAGCAACATTGCTCCTGAAGGAAAACTTTCAGGACAAATTTACATTTTAACAGATGAGTTGTAAATATGATTCAGATGGTTGCAAATACGAGTCTCAGTTGCAACTCATTGGGAATGACTTGTGAGAGTATTTGAGACCGTCATATTTACAATTGATTGTTCAACCAGATCTTTTTCCACTGTTATTATAAATTGTTCTTTTAGGGATTAATTAAGAATGTCATTTCCTCTTAGATCCATACCTTGAAATGCTCTTCAGGGAATTGATGATAGCTTGGCACAGTTTTCCTCCTTGACACAGTCCTTCTTCTACCTTTAAGGTTGTTCTTTGCTTTTGTTGCTGGTGGAAGAATGAGTTCATGATCTTTTTTTAGTACTTCTTGTGAAGTTGTGGAATAGTTATCAAATTGAAGAGGCACTTCATTGGACCCACAGCTCTCTTTTTCTTCCCTGGCCACATCTAAAAGCCTCTTCCTCACTGCAAAGTTCTGGTGGTTACTACTAAGGCCATGGCGGCTTTCATCAACTGATGCAGTGTCTGAAAGGCGAGTCGCCATCCACCGTTCAAGCCAACTCCAATTCATGTTTGGTTCTGCGTTGCTGTTATATTTGTTTGATTTTCTCTTCGAACAGATTCGCAGCTGCAGAAAACAAGATATTTCAGCCCAACACTTTTATGTTATAAAGTTGAGTCTTTTGAAAAGGAGTAGAGAAAAACTGGAGAGAGTATGTAATGAAGTTATTGAATGAGATCATTTTGATTAACACTCTATCCAAAGATTTGGTCACTGATATAGCACAATATAATAGGACTGTGTGATTCATATAGTCGATTTCACTTAGTGAGATAAAACTTTGTTATTATTGTTGTTCCCATCCTAAAAGTAAAAACTAGATAACCAATTATAAAAAATTAATTAAATTAATTATTTATAAAAAAATGAGTATTGATTTTCCTGAAATGCCTTGTTTAATCATTTGAGTTGGAATTTACCCATTTGGTGTAAACCTTTTTAATATATGCAATCAATCAATAGGAATACTTTTATGCTACAAAGAGATTAGTTTGGAGGGAAAACTATAAATTCACAAGACAAAATGGATTAAGATCTTGTACAAAATAAAATCTCTCAATTAACTCTTATGTCTAGGAATGGAGAGAATATCTTCATGAATAAACTCTGATATACTAACTAATTTTAAGAATTAACATTTTACCCACCAAAAAAAAATCTAAGAATGAAGTTGAATGAGTTGAATAATATCAGGATAAAATTGTGAAGTTGTACCTGTTGTGAGAAAGCATAGGCCAGTGCTCTCTCTCTCCTGGTTGTTGCTTCCATTCTGTTCTGCATCCTCATTTTTGAAACATAGCTACTCACAGTGCTATCATCCCAATCTTCCTGAAAGAGACATGTTATGAGCCCAACCAATTTATGGGCCGAGTCTATACAAGAAAACAGCCCAATGATTAATCACAAGGCCAGCAAGACAGAGACTTAAGGAAGGGGCCCAAGGCTCTCCCATGATGAGGAAGGAGTAGGAGGCCCAAGGCCCAATTTTGGTTCTGTAACTAGGGGATAATCCCATGTTTCATCACCATGGCACTGTGCAACTTCACAGGATTTTGATTAATTGCTGATGAACTAAAACTAATTTTGATGCTTATCAAATTGTTACTGATTTTTTTTTTTTAGCAAAATTGTTACTGGTATTAAAAAAGCCTTTTTACAAAGGGACTTTTGTACTAGTTGCTGTGAGGAGGAGAGGATAGAAAGTGTGACCAATGGCATTTTCATAAATAAGTTGGGCGACAGTAGACTATCCTGGTCTATTAGGAACTAGAGTAGAAAAACTCGGTATAAAAAGTTCTATATGCAGACTATATCTACACAAGTCATGGGATTGGCGCAGAATTTTTATTTTAACCACAATAAAAAGGCGTTTTTGCACTTAGTATGTAAAGTCCAAAACCTTCAACAATGTGGTGTAAATAGACCCCATTGAATGGTAATATTACCTCTGGTACTCAATATAAGAATTAAATGACATATTTGAAAAGATTAAAAAAATTATCTGAGTTGATTATTTATAATAAATGTGTGTTACCTTTCTTATCCTATACTCTTTTATCATGTGTATTGTCATTATCCTTTAATGGGAACACCTTCAATCAATGGCAATATTTTAGGAAAAAAATTATAAATTTAGAGGACAAAATTTATTTAAATCTTATATTTAAAACCAAATTTAATTGACAACTAGTTTTTATATTAAGGAATAGAAATAATATCATAGTTTTTTCTAAGTGCTGCCTAACATGGTATATGAGCATTAGATACAATCAATACTTTGACAGCTTTATTTATTTATTTGGAAATAATGGGATATCATTACTAAAAAAAACAAATGTTACAAAAAAGAAAGCGTTGGAGATCCAAAAAAACAAACCAGATGCTGCAAAAGCGTGCAAGTTAAAATGACTGCTTCCATATGTTAGTACACGTGCGTGTTTAGTTGCAATAGAGTTTTATTTTTAAAGGAAAAAGGGGAGAGAGCTTTTTAATTTCTTTGAGCATTTTGAATATCCCAAGCTTTATTTAAAAGAAATCATGAGTTGGGAATAATGTTTTATATTATATTATATGGTACCTTTTGCTTTAACACTTGAGATCTGGATCTGTGCTGAGATCTGTTATGGTAAACAGTTTCTGCTTCAAATGGATAAACTTCAATGGAATTCCCAGTTTGAACTTCAATTGATGTCCCCATTGACTTTCCATTTGGACTTCCTATCACAAAACTCATCATCTCCTCCTCCTCCTCACCTTTCTTTCTCATTCCTTCATTTTGGCGCCTCCTCTGAAATATGCAACAAACATACAAGTAATGTTAATCAACTACTCTCTTCGATCCTCAAATAAGAGATGGTAGAAAAGTTTGCTTTAATTATAAATATAAAATTTCAATATATTTTATTTTCTAAACTTATAATTTTTTTTCTAAACTCTTTCTGTTGATTGCATATATTAAATGAGTTTTTCATAAATACAAAAATAAATTTCAATACAAATGATCGAAGGAAATGCCTTAAAAAACCAATTATTTTTTTTTCACTAATACCTAATTTAATAATTTTATTGATCTCTATAAATTAGTATCTAACTCCGATATTTGTGATCGGGGATCGGGCACTACACGAATTCTTCATGCCCAAGCAGTAAAATTCCTTTTCTATCAAGCAATTTCCACACATCTACTCTGAGCAAATCATGATATATATCTTTTGAATATGCCAATTAATGTTATTTTTAAGTCTTGTTTGCTAACCAGAAAGGCTCTATATGCAGACTGAATCAGAATGGCTGCTTCTTCTTCATTCAACAATTTGGAGTTGGGACTTTTCCTTTCACTCTCAGTCACGTTATTCTCCACACAAGTTTCTTCACTTTTAGTCTCTTCTCTTCCTGCTGACAAATCCTTCTCATGTATAGGCTGTGAAACCGTTTCCTCCGAGCTCTTAACCGACGCCGAATCCTCCTCGGCGAGCACCGAATCGAGCTCATCACCACACAAGTAAGATTTTACAGACACCCATCTCCTCTTCTCCACACCATTATTATTGCTGCTCACCTATCAGCATTAGAAAAACTCAGTTTTTGAGTCAGAATTGTGAGGAAATATAACTGTTTGATGCATAAAAGAGAGAGAAAGACTCACTTTGGTTTCATGATGATGAGTGGATCGACTTCTGGAGAAGACGCTCTTTACCAATTCGCCTGTGAAACCCATCACCACTTTGCAAGTCCAGGAAAGTTTTTGTTATGAATAGTGCTTAAATAGAAATTGTGGATACCCTTATTAAAATATAGGGTACATTCTCAATTATTGTCACATTTCGAAAGGTCGATTAAAACAACCGTTAACTTTTTCATATCATATGAAAATCCACATGCAAGCTTACTTTTTTTGTTTATAAAACTTTAAAGGATATAAAATTATGGGGGACACTGAGAAAGACACAGAATCCCTTCAAATTTACTCATCCTAATTCAGGATCCCGAAATGGCCTTATTACAGTAAGTCTTCAAGAACTAGCATGAGACTAAATTCTGCAGTAAAATTACCTCAATGTCTTCAATTTGGAATGATAAAATAATTTAACGAGGAACAACTGATAACAACGATTAAGGCAGTGATAACTTATTTCAATGAAATTTCTTGGTGAATACCAATGAAAACAAGAGTTTTATGAGTAACAATTTTAACTTAGCAAATGATGAGACAATAATTAAGGTAGCACCAATTAATTTTACTAAGGGCATTTAGGTCATTTCACAAAAAATTAATTCTAAAATAGTTCCTAAGGATTTCATAGGAATTAAGCTATTTAGAAGGACCATTTTGGGATATTAAATTATGAGGAATAACATTTGAGCACCAAAAAAGAAAATTAATCTCATTTTAGGATTTAAAAAAAAACAATTTAAATGAGGACTAAATGTCCTTTAATGGTAATTAAATACCTTTTTAGTAAAACATCTTCACTTTTTATTTTTTATTTTATAATGGGAAACATACGCAAATTAATAATAGAAATTAGTATCAAATTGTTGGATGCAACAAAAATTTTGACAACTTAAATTTTGTTCTTTTTCATCATAAAAAATGATATCACATTTTCTCTTATACTCTCACTTTGCCATGTACTAATTCTCAACTCATACCCTTCTTTGCATAATAGCGTTATTATATTTATGGATAGTTCTCAAAATCATTATATATATATATATATATATATCTCTAATGAAATAGCACATGCTAGCTGGATATACAAAGTTAGATCATGATCTGCGAGAGCAGGATTTGCAGAGCTGGAAGAAGGAACCTAGAGATAAGAAGGAAGATAAAAGAAGGTGAAAATTGTGTGTGTGTGTGAGAGAGAGAGAGAGAAAAAAAAAGGATGGGATTTGAGTGCTCTTTTGTGTTGTTGGATGTACTTTTGGCACATGGGAGGGTTTAGGAAAGATGTAGGCTTTTTATAAAAGCTTTGCTTGTTAATGGAGTTATGTCCATTCTTTTCTTGGTATTGCTGGCTGGCCTTATGCTTTCTCTGTCCTTTGAGATGCTTCTTTTTCCCTTTTTACTTTACTCATTGCCTCTCTGTTTTGGGACACCATGGGAAGAAGGCTTGAAATTTAGCACAAGCAAGAATCATTTGGAATGTTTTTACCGTCTTCATCTTATGCTATCGTAAATATAAAAATCAAATAACTAATTTGTAAAGACTGAAAAAGATTAGTTTAATTATTCATAAAGAAAAAATATGTGATGTTTTTTCTAAGGTATCAGATTTAATCTTTTGCATTGGGAAGTACTCTCTTTATTTTAAAAAAAAAACCCTCTTAATATATGTAGCCAATTAGGAGAGTTTTAAGGGGGGAAAAACCTATAAAAAACAACAGTGATATATTTAAAATCAAAGCAAACTCACCTACTAATAACTCTAGAACCTTAGTGTGCGCCAGCATTGTTAAACAAGTTCCATGTGTTGTAAAAAGAATGAGGAAGTCAAGACTGTATAAGGAGCCTTCTTTCCATATCTAGATAGTCATATAACATTGGATAAAGTAGCATTTTATTTGCCAATTGCATCTAGCAAGATGCATCTAACTTTTTTTTTTTTATGATGTATTTAACACTTTGATGTCATTTTTTATAATACTTTTTATCACACTAATATTATTTATAGTGCATCAAACATCCTAAATCATAAATAAAATTAGAATGTTAGATGTAACTAAATAATAAAATCAGGAGTACTAAATGCACCATGATAAAATTAAGGTATCAAATGCTGCTGAAATATAACATTAGTGCGCTAGATAATATTTTACCATGTAATATTTGTGCCCGTGCCAGACATGAGTTATTTTTCAGAATTATTATTTTCAAGTATTTGTTGAGAGTTTAATTTTAAATTGGAAATAATTTATATCTTAATTTCTTTCAGAAAAATTTTACGGTTTATTTGGGAATAATTATTGATTGAGAGGCCTATGAATTAAAAATTGAAAATATATAGTACAAATATCTTTGTTTGAACCTGTACCCCCGCAATGGCCATCATACATTTCAGGAATACTAGACACGTTCCGCACACTTGTATGAATTTTGATAAATAGATTTTAATTACAAAATAGTGTTTATTTTCATCTTTTAAAAAAAATTCTATTTTCAAATTTTCATTTCTCACTAGTATTTTAATTTAGCCGTTATAAAATAGTTAAGGCCGAAATTTTATCTGATGTGCACTCGAGAGACGTTATATAAAAATCTAACAACAATTTGAAAATGTCTATTAACTGGGGAACGTTACAGATTAAACCGGGGGGGGGGGGGGAACAAAGGATGTAAATAAAATTAAAAATGACAACCAATTGGATGAAGCTAAAAACATATTCGATAAAACACACACACACAGGGAAAAAGTAAACCTTATTGGGCGTGACAATTTTAAAATTGACAGTTTCTGAATATCACCCATACAGTAATACCAAATACTCCCTTCACTGTTAAATATACTCATCCAATCCTAAATATAAGACCGTTATCCACATTAATATAAAGGTCTTATATTTAGGACTAGAGAAGTATTAAGTTAATAGAAAAATTTATTTTGATACTACGTCTCATCCTAGTTATCCGTCCTAACCATAAGACCTTATTTATAGACTACAAACAATGTTTTATAATTAGAACTGAAAGTAGTATTAAATATAAAACTTTAATTCACTTCACCTCCCAACTTATAATTTTTTCATGAACTCTCAATATTAATTGAACACACTAAATGAGTACCATCAAATGCATGATTAAAAAAGATACTTTTAACGTAACCAACACTTTTTTTTACATATAACTAAACCAATTTTTTTTTAATGCATGTGATTTAGTTATTTAATTGCCACATTCAAGACAGAAGGGAGTAAGTACTCAGGGCTCTGATGAGCCCTGGATGCAAAGGGCTTTTTTCACGCTTCTAAGAAATTAGAACAGACCTGAGCTCCCGCAATTTGATCAGATCAATAAGAGGTGTTACCATAAGAACAGAAGTAAAGGAGGGAGATATTGGTGGAGGGCTGAGTAGAATCCCCAGCACAGAGCTATGAGGCATCCATGCTGGAGATGGAGCTGGCCAAGAGCTCATAGATTACCCGAAGATCTGGTTCAAGATACACACTCAAACTCGAACTCAACCTCGACCTTAGCAGTGTAAATAAACCGTTTATTATGCTTTAGATAAAGAAACTACGGCTAAATTAGCCACAATTAAGCAGTAAACCATAATTAAACTCCGGCCATGGTTTTTGTATTGATCCTTCTGGCTAGTTTAGCTAGGGTTCTATCCTTTTTTAAGATGAAATCAACAGCTACATGAATTCAAGTAAAAGCACAAACACATCAATCCAACTATATTCCAGATTGGTCATTTCATGTCTATTTAATGTAACACAATACTTGTTGGAAAGATCTATTTAAGTAATGAAGGATGACAACCCAACTACCATGAACCTGGAGCACCGGCCGTTGGGTTCCTGAATGCGGCGAAGTCCCAGTATGTTTTCAGTGAGAACGGTGGGAAAACAGTACAGCCTTCTTCCGTAATTTTAGATATCTGCAATATAAAAATACTCATATGGCCATAGATAATAGACTCAAACAGATGAAGGAAACAAAATAATTTAGTAAATATCATGGTCTTATACTGCGCTTGTATCCAATGACAGATGCTTTTTCCCCCCCGGGGGGGGGGAGGGAATCTCCACAGGACTAGGAACATATATAAATAACTCCATTTACCGGTCATATCGACCATACAAATTCACAAGATGAAAGATGATGCATTAATTTTTAGAAAAATATTAAAAAAGACCAGTATATATCTTGTGGAATGCGGACATTCCTACCCTTTAATCTTTTCTAGCAAAACACGTGTCAACCTGTATAATATTTGGCTCTAATTCCTAATAATTGCTCGGGCTGACATAATCCTATGAAGTATTAATATAATGATCACTACATAAAAATCATTACAAATCAGTATGCTTTCAAATTATAACCTTGCCCCTTCATCCTGCATTACAAATCACTGTACGAGAATAATGCTCTTAATTTATCACACACACGATTCTCCCTTCTTTCCTCACAATACAGGATCCTAACAGGAGGGAGAAAATCATGATTCAATGCCCCCGCCATCTTCTCATATTCTATAGATAACCAAAACTAATCAGAATTCTGGGAATTATCAGTATACTGCAAAACTAGAAAACTATATCTGAAGTGTCAAGAAAACGAAAATTCTAACAACCCACTGAGGGAGAGGAAAAATCAAAGGGAACATATTAGACAAACTGCTCAAGATATTATTAGCATGGTCCCTGGCGAAAGGTCAACTGGTATTCTAGTGCCAAGTGATGAACTAACAGTGTTACTAACAGTTATAAGTTGATAAGATACCAATGATCACATATAAAAGGCACAGAACTTGTAGGAAGGTGGCAGACAGTGGGCTGTATTTTTTTTTTTTTTTTTTGATAATGTGCAGGGAAGAAAGTTTATATAATGGGAGTGAGAGCACTGGCCCCAAATCACCTATAATGAAGCATAACAACCATCTCATACCACTAACACCACTTTGCATGTTTTATGATTTGCAACAAGAAGAATTATCCAACTAAGTAGGGTTGGCTTATTTACAGTTTAGCTTATCTAAAATTAAATTTTTTAAATCCTAGCACTATAAATAGCTATCCACACGTCCTTTATTGGTAGTTGAAGTTATTTTCGTTCCTTGTAGTAGGGCGATTTGCCCACTAAGTTTTCAGGTTTAGCTTATTTAAAATTAAAATTTTTCCATCCTAGCACTGTAAAAAGCTATCTTTAGGTGCTTTATGGGTAGCTTGAAGTTATTTTCATTCCTCAGAGTAGGGAAATTTCCTTGACTATTGAGCTTGTGAGCGAGATCCTTGCTCTTATTTCTGTAATAGATTTTTCTTTCAATAAATTATTTAGTTTCATATCCTACATTAACATCCATCACAAATTCAGATAAAATTTTTGAGATTTTAATTATATGGTGCTATGGAGCAGGGAATGGAAGAGAATGACGTGTAAAGGATAAAGGACCTGAATCTTGTTGACAGCAGACCTATCCCGATACAAAAGCACACGCATGCATTTTTCCAGTAATTTAACACCTTCTTCAAAGGTCAAATTTTCATTCCATTCGTCACGAAGAATTGGCCTAGCCAAATGATTTCCAAGCCCCGTTGCGACATGGTCATCTTCAAAATTAATGCCAATCATGCTAACCTGGAAAAGATTCATAGTTACAAAATCTAAGTACCAAATGAACCTCGTAGATAAACTTACAGTAGAGTCAAATAAACAGATAGAAAACAAGATACCATGCCAAGATATTTCTGCCCGTTTTTAACACCACCAAGTATAAGCGAGTTCCACAGTGGATTGAATTGGTTACGCCTATTATACATCACACGAGTCAAGTAATTGTGCACCTCCTTAGGACCCAAAGAATTGCCATCATCCCACATATTGTCATATAGGCTGCAACAATCAACACCCAAAACCAAAAATTACATGGAGATGTTAATGATCATAGAAGAAGGTAAGGGTTTCAGGCGAAAAGGGGGAAAAGAAGTGGAATAAAATAAATTAACCAACACAACCAATGAGGAGAAGAAAAGCACGTGCAAACTGTTTCATTTAGCATCTCCTTTTATCATTCTCCCATGAAATATTTAGGGCTTACATAAGTTCATCAAGGTAGCGAAGAATCTCCTGAAAATCGCTGATTTCACCACTGGCACCAAGAAGAGTATGCTTTCCAACAGGCTTCAACCGTTCAATGCTCTTGTATCGCAGGGTAGACCCATAGGAACCTACCATAATGAAACCATCATTACCTCATAGCATGAGACAAAGACAACAGAATAAAGCCTTTATTCTAGAAGTTCAACTCCAAAGAGCAGGCAGTTATGATAAGAACTTCTAAAAAGTTCATGCCTTACAGAAATCCTCAAAAACATTTTAATCAAGTTTAGATGCCATTTAACATTTTGTATGAACGTATTCAATGACACCCATAGTACAGGAATTTAAAAGTATCAATCTCCACTTTTAATAGCGGTATCTCTGGAAGTCTCCACAAATAATCATATCAATCATAAGAATCACAGCACAACAGTCAACCAGAAGAAGGTGTATCTTTTATTTTAAAATAAAAATCACATGAAACAAATAAAAAAGAGCCACAAATTCAATCAAATAAGCTGAAGCTGACTCCAACTAGCCTCATATGCTTCTATTTGATGATGACAAAGAAAATCATTAATGCCCAATTTTTTTGCCAGCAAAGCATTAATTCAAATGATCAAGCATACAATGAAGCTGCAATATCACATGAATGAACATACAATAAACTTGTAAGTTGCAACTAACCTCCCATATCAGCAGCCATAAGAATCCCATCTTTGTATTTGATGGCTACAACTGATGATCCCGTTACGTAAGGGTACCTAACAATGAGGGAGGGGGGAATAGGATAAAAACAATATCTTTATGACTGCATAGTTCAATGCTTAAATAAAAATTAAGTTCTCCAGTTCAGAACCACTCAAACCCTAAAATCTGCATATCTCTGTTACGAGGAGGGGGGAGAGAGAGAGAGAGAGGACATACAGAGTTCTCTCTGATTCAGCCACAGAGCCCATGATGCCTGGAGTTATTTGGACTGTAAGAGAAAAGAGAAGATCGCAAGTTTCTCCTTTCTGACGATGTCCTGAACTAATATATATTAAACAATAAAACAAACCGAAGATAACAAATTTTCCAGGAAAATACCCAAAAAAACTATTAAGATACACAATTAAGAAGCATCACTTTTTACATGCCAGCTTAGATTAAGAAGTATTAAAAAAAAAACTACATAAATTCATTAATTTTACATTTTAAACTAAAATTTAACAACATTTGAGTAATCAACAAAATAGTATAACCAAAATAAAATTAATTTTGGAACACACTGATTCATGGCCACCTGAAAGCCAATCTGACTCATAGCCTCAGTGCAAAGTATTAAACAACAATTAAATTGCCAAAAAATACTCATTTCAGCATTAGCACTCCTACAAAATTTGATCATGATCTATCAGTTTGCTACAATTTTAGCAAACATGGAGCTTTGGACATAAGACAAATTCTGAAATTCTGCCTAATGGAGTGTATCGATTAAGGTGTTGTTCAAGCTCAAGACGGTTTTCCTGCCATTAACAGGAAGGAAAAGACTCATCCTATCCTTACATTTTCACTCAGTGAATTTGAGAAATACTGATACATGTGAAAGGCTTATTTTAATAGAAGGGTCGTTAATTTTGGCAAATAATAGGGCAGGTTTACTGTTACCTTCTAGAGCACTAGGTAGCTTTCACCCTTGTAAGAAAGATAACAAAATTCAAGGAGTGGGGCATAGGAAACTGCTGCTCCAGAGAGCCTCTAGAAATAAAAGATATGACCCAGGAAGCAAAGCAGGAGAATCGGAAAACTGAGCTGAAATAGAAGGCAGACGAGATAGGTGAGCAACACAACAAGGAAGTTGAAGCACTGTTGCAGGAATTTTCTGAGGTTTGCCAAACACCCACTTCATTACCCCGCTGTATTGGTAACGCCCAGTCTAAAAACAGTTGTTGAAGAACATTTCTGGCAGATGTTGAGTAATGAAATCATAAAATCAATCTGCGGTTCATTTGCCTCTCTGGGGATCTTATTAAAAAAATAAAAAGAAGGATGTGTCACCACACTTTTGGGTAGAACATCGAAAGCTTAATGACCAAAGCATAGAAGAACTAGCTTTCGACACTCGATACTTAATGATTTGCATGGAGCGACTTATTTCACTCAATTGGATACTAGGGCGAAATATCACCAAATCAGAATGAGCCAAGGAGATATTCATCAAAAATGTGTTTAGGACACAAGAGGGCTTTCATGAAATTTTGGTGTTGCCATTCAAGTTGATCAATTCTCCTACAACGTTCAAGAGTTAATGAATAGCTTATCAAAGCAGTATCTTAGGAATTGTTTCATGATATTTTAGTCTACATTAAGACGTGGGGAGAATGAATTGGCAATAAGTAAGCTAGCTAATCGAAATTGTTCCCAACATCAGTATCGAAATCCGATCCATCACATAATGCAAATGCAGGTTTGAAACTGTATAAAGAAAAAAAAAAAAAAGAATTGCGACGATTAGTTCGACAAACAGAAGCTTTCCTTAAATTAGGGATCTATAAAAAATAAATTCAACAGACATTAGAGCCAAAGATGGGAACCACATGACTTACAGTTGAGTGATCGAGAGGAAGAAAACTGGGAAAACGAGAATTATTTCGGAGAGTAGAAGATAAACGAGGAGAGCGAGTCAGTCCGAAGCGCAAGGGACAGTAGAAACGGGGAACCCCAATGTTAAAAGAGTTCAGGGTCGATCCAAAGGGTTGGTATTCTTTTTTTTTTTTTTTTCCCGCTGTTCAAGAAAGCAACACAGAAAATATAAAAGTATTAAAGAAAATCCATTCATGAAATTTTTTTTTAAAAAAAAGACAAGTTAAAAATTGCAATATTTAGAAAAAGAAGCGGTGCATGTTCTAATATTTTATAAATGTAATCAAATAACTAAAATATTCTTGTACCAGCTTTTTTTTAAACGAAAAAAAGCTATCAACTTATCATTATAAGTATATTTCTTGTCATTAGTTGTTTAATATTTGTTATTGTCAATTTACTACTCATCTGGTCCTTAATATAAGATCTAATTCTTGAGTTGGTTTTGGTCCTAAATATAAGAGCCATTTCTCATATTTATTAATTTTCTCTAAATTATCCCTATGAATACTTCCTCAACCATAATCAAGCAGAAGAGGAAGAAGGAGTATTAAAAAAGATGATTATGGTGTTTCATGAAAAATGTATCACTTTTCTTATAATTAGCTAACTTACCTAACTTCCTTAATCTAATCAAATTAGTTAAATGAGTCTTATATTAAAAACCGGAGGAGTACTTATTAATAATATCTTGTTATTGTTGACATTTTTTGTCATTTGCTATTTAATACTTACCATTGCTAGTTCACAACTTGTTAGTAAACTTTCATACAGGGGTATTTTTGTCATTTAATTATATTTGCATGATTTGGTATTTTGTAAATGTAATCAAATGACTTAAATGTCCTTGTATCAGCTTCCAAAAAAAAAACTATTAAACTTATCATTACCAATATATTTCTTGTTATTGATTGTTTAATACTTGTCATTGTCAGTTTATAACTTATTAATAAATATCTTGTTATTATTAACATTTTTCTCATTTGCTTATTTAATACTTATCATTATTAGTTCACAAATTGTTAATAAACTTTTTCATACAAGGGCATTTTCGTCTTTTAACTATATTTGCATGATCTAGTATTTGTAAATGTAATCTAGTGACTAAAATGTCCTTATATCAGTTTTTTCGCAAAAAAAAAAAAAAAAGCTATCAAACTTGTCATTACTAGTACAATTTTGTCATTGATTATTTGATACTTGTCATTATCAGTTTACAAATTATTAATAAATATCTTGTTATTGTTAATATTTCTTGTCATTTGCTATCACAACTTGTTAATAAACGTTTTTGTACAAGAGCATTTTTATCATTTAATTCTATTTGTAAAATATCAGATCAAGCATAACTTCCTCTGAAATTTTGATCTCTTATGTGCCTGAATCAGAATATTGTAATTTTTAATTTTTTTAAAGTCATTTTCCCAATTTTTGTGGCATATTTTTTATTTCAAACTTTATAAAATCGTTAGGACTATTCTAAACACCCACCAAGATACAAAGCATTTTCTGGGCAAAACTTTTTTTTGGGCGCAAAGAAGTTCCGGACAAATATTAAAATCTCGAGCTTAAACCACAGCGAAACAAGTCATCCTTTTTTTTTTTTTCCTTTCACCTTTCCTTTGGGCCTAAAAAATATTGGATTAAGATGTAAATTTGTCTCAGGAATTACTCAAGAGAGCTGACACTCAGAAATTCTTTTTGTTACCCATATACCCCCGAAAATTTAAAATCGTAACAATATCGCCTCTTACGATTAAAAATGTTAACAGTTAAAATTACTATTTTGTTAGTTAACGTTAGTCTTTTTAACAATATGAGACAATATTACTATGATTTTTGAAGCAAATTTATACCCTAAAAAAACTTTCAAGTGCTCAGCTCTTCTAAATAAAAATTTTCAGAATAATTTGTGCTTTAAACTCAAAAATATATTAAGAAGGAAAATGACATTTATGTCCAAAAAAAATGTTTTAGGATGAGACTGGACGTTGAATGGGCTAAAGCACTGGTTCAAGGTGTAACGATCAGTCTCTAGTGAGACCAATTTTAATTAAATTAATATATTTTTTAAAAAAACATGTATGACAAATGAAAATATCTTATAAACTAGGGAAAATTTCATTCAAAGACCGCTGAAGGTAATTAATTTCCAAGAGCCCCAAAACAATTTGAAAAGCCACTACAGGACTATGAGGGCAAATTGAAATTAACTTCAAAACCAAAAAGAGAGTGTTGCCCCTCAAACTATTATTTTGAAATTTGAAGTCTTTTCTCTCTCTCTCTCTCTCTCAACTCCCGATACTTGAAGCCCCTCTCACTCACTCTCTAAAAAATCCAGTCCACCCATTGAAGGAGATCGTTCGCCTCGCCGTCACTACTATTGTGGTAAGGAGAGACTTTGCCATCGTCATTGCTTTGCTAAGGAGAGCCTTCGTCATCGCCCTGCTCTAGCAACCAGAGCCTCCATCGCTGCCCCTTCAAGTGTTGGACGAGAGCCTTTTGTATAGATATGAAGCTGGTTAAACTAGAAAAAGTTGCAGGAACTCGAACTCTACATGGCTTTATTGCTGAATATAGTTTGCTTTTGTTTTAATATACAGTTATTTTTGTGTATATATGAACCTTAATATGTATTTTTGGAATGGTTCATGAAGTGACTATGACAACACGTGAGTTGAAATCTATTTTGTATAGTGCTATGAATAGATAGAGAATTTCATGGTGGTACTTGGAGGTGAACTACCCTAGGTACTAAACTAAAACTAGCTAGCAACTATATAAATGTATGAACAAATTAATCGACTTGCAAATGGACGTATTTTTATTATTAATGTATGTATCCTTGTTGTAAAGTTCCTAATTCTACTTGTGAACAGTCACTCCCAGACTTGTGAATTGATGTGTTCAACTTTTTGAATGAAATAAATCTACTTGAAAAAGGACGTATTTCTATTGTTAACGAGTGTATCCGTGTTGCAAATTTCCTGATTTCACTTGTGAACCCTCACTTCCAGACTTGTGATAAACTTTTTCAATTAAACTAGCTCACTTGCAAATGGATATGTTATTCTTATTAATATACATATCCTATTTGCAAATTTTCTAATTTCAGTTGCAAATGATCCCTCCCAGACTTGTGAATAATCATGTTCAACTTCTTGAATTCAACTAGATCACTTATAAATGGACAAATTCTTGCTGTTAATATACTTGTCCTTCTTGCAAATTGCCTGGGGAGCACTAATCACAATATCTCTAGTGTGATAGTCATTTTCTATTGCTCATGAGTTCATTCATTATTTTGAGTTTTCATTGATGCACTTGTGTCAATCTATTGACGGTACTTATTGTTGTGCCATAGGAATAATACACTTCCCTAAAGTCTGAGTTGTGGTGGCTAGTTACTCACAAAAGAAATATGCAATCAGCCGCTATTGCGAAACTACTTCAACGGATAAAGACAACAAAAAACAAAGCAATGACATAGTAATTATTATATTTTTATTTCAAATGTAATTTAAGCTATTTTAGAATGTGTTAAAATTTATGTATAGAGAATTTGCACAATTTCCATTTTAGGGAATATACAATGGGTAGATTACATGTCAATTAATTACAATTTGTTGTCTTTCCCCACTAACTTGCAAGTATTTGATGTACTATTGATTGCAATAAGGATACGTGATTAACACTTTGATGTCATAGGTTTTTGCTATCATATTGGCAATTTAAATTAGAAAATTTGCAATAAAGATATATGGATTCACAAGAGAAACTCATCTATTTATAAATGGACTAATATAACTAAAAAAGTCATACATGATTATTCACAAGTCTGAGGAGCACTAATCACAAGTGGAATTAGGCAATTTGCAATACGAATATGCATATTAACGACAATAACCCGTCTATTTGCAAGTGATCTAGTTGAATTCTAGAAGTTGGACATGATAATTCATGTCTGGGAGGGACTATTTGCAACTGGAGTCAGGCAATTTGCAAGAAGAATAAGTATATTAACAGCAAGCATTTGTCCATTTATAAGTGAGCTAGTTGAATTCAAGAAGTTGAACATGATTATTCACAAGTCTGGGAGGGATCATTTGCAACTGAAATTAGGAAATTTGCAAATAGGATATGTATATTAATAAGAATAACACATCCATTTACAAGTGAGCTAGTTTAATTGAAAAAGTTTATCACAAGTCTGGCAGTAAGGGTTCACAAGTGAAATCAAGAAATTTGCAACACGGATACATTCGTTAACAATACAAATATGTCTTTTTGCAAGTATATTTATTTCATTCAAAAAGTTGAACACATCAATTCACAAGTCTAGGAGTGACTATTCAAAAGTAGAATTAGGAACTTTGCAACGAGGATACATATATTAACAATAAAAATACGTCCATTTGCAAGTCGATTAATTTGTTCATACATTTATATAGTTGCTAGCTAGTTTCAGTTTAGTACTTAGGGCAGTTTACCTCCAAGTACCATCATGAAATTCTCCATATATTCATAGCACTATACAAAATAGATTTCAACTTACGCATTGTCATAGCCACTTCACGAACCATTCCGAAAATACATATTGAGGTTCATAATACATAAAAATAACTGTATATTAAACAAAAACAAACTATATTCCACAATAAAGTCATGTAGAGTTCAAGTTCCTACAACTTTTTTTAGTTTAACTAACTTTCATATCTATATAAAAGGCTCTCGTCCAATACTTGCAAGGATGGCGATGGAGGCTCTGGTTGCTAGAGCAGGGCGACGACGAAGGCTCTCCTCAGTAGAGCAATGACGATAGCAAAGTCTCTCCTTACTACAACAATAGTGACGGTGAGGCGAACGATCTCCTTCAATGGATGAACTGGATTTTTTAGAGAGTGAGCGAGAGGGGCTTCAAATATCGGGAGTTGAGAGAGAGAGAAAAGACTTCAAATTTCAGAATAATAGTTTGAGAGGCAATGCTGTCTTTTTGGTTTTGAAGTTAATTTCAATTTGCCCCCATGGTCCTGCAGTGGCTTTTTAGATTGTTTTGGGGGCTCTTGGAAATTAATTGCCTTTAGCGGTCCTTGAATGAAATTTTCCCTATAAACTATTTATCCACATCAAATTATACACATACAAATCACCAAAATCATCAAATATACTGGATTCATTGTTCAATCAAGCCAGCACACGCTTTCATAATTAACAAGATCCACCATTGAATCATCAAGTATATAACACTAAAGAAAAACAAACCCAAAATACAAAATATATCGCTTTGGTTATTAAGAATTAAGAAATTTTCTTAAGAAAATAAGAAAAACCATTCAAATTGATTTAGATTGTTTTCCACTGGTTCTTATCGGTTTTTCACTAATTGTCTTTTTAGGCATTGGTTCTTCTAAGGGTGTTCAATACTTCACATATGCTTGGCTTCCAATAGAACAAACAATCCGATCTGATTCTAACAACACTTCATGTAAGGAAGTTAATGTTAGTGCAGAACTCACCAAAAAAGAGGTGAATTGGGTAATTATAAAAAAAATTAAACAAATTAAAACTTATAAAGAAGTAGTAAATACATCATTGGTGTTAAATAGAGATAAAAACAGTTTAAAAATAAAAAAAAGACTGGCACTCAACATATTTATACTAGTATGGTCCAAACTAGTTAACCTACATTCAATTATCAAAACATCTTTTGAGAATTTTCATCATGGTTCCAAACTTAATATGAGCCCTAACTATAAGAAAAAATGTCTTTTACACCAGTTAAAATGGCCCTTTGACACTGATAATACGTTCAATGGAGAAACAACCGATGTTAAAAGTCTCCATTTTTTACATCAATGGGGTAGCCGGTGTAAGAAACAATGCTTTTAACACTGGTTATAATACCAACCGATGTAACTATTAAAAATTTAAATGAAAAAGAGATTAAGGTGTAAAAATACCTATAAACTTATACTAAGGGTGTTTGGCTATTGCCAAAAGTACTTTTAGAAAATATTTTTTTGTAAATCGAGATAAACTCCTTCACATATTTACGTTGTATACCGTAAAATTATTTTTAAAACTATGGTTTGGTTTCTCTCCAAACACTCCCTAAATATACATCTGGCACTATAAACAAACCTTGGGTGTAAACATACATATGAAGATTTCAAAAAGTTACAAAAATGCTATGACCATTAACTATTATAACATTGACCGTTTGTTTAATCAAAGATGTTGATGTGAACGTTGATGTGACTTAGAGGGTCTAATGAAAAAGAATGACGGTGCAAATATACCTATAAACTTTTTTCAAATGTGCGTCTAATACCATAACAAACCTTGGGTGTAAAAATATCATGATCATTCCAAAAGAACCCAAAAATACTATAGTCATTTAATTTGTCAAAAAGGTTCAAATTTTTTCAACTTGAGGCAAAAAAAAATGATTCCAAAATTATTCCAAATGAGATAGAATGAGGTACAAAAATAAGGCATGACACAATAGAAATTAGTGATCAAAAAATTCGATCACTAATTTCTATCACAAAATGTTTTGTGATGGGAGTTAGTGACGGAATATTTCCATCGCTAATCATTTAAAGCAGAATTAGCAACGGACTTGTGACAAAATTTAGTGATGGAATAATTTGTTGTTGATTTAATGACGGAATGAAATCCTATCACAATTAGCGACAAAAATTCTACGTCACTAAATTCTGTAATTTTAGTGACAGAATTTGTGAGGGATTAGTGACAGAATAAAATTTTGTCGCTATTCCATCACTGATCCCCTGTTTTTTTGTAGTGTTTATTCAAATTATATAGATGTTCTTGAACTTTTCGGGATCCGTTCTTGATAACATTCCACATGATATTTTGAGTTTCCTTGTGATCTTATGAGGCCAACACAAGGTTATAAACTAACCACATAATAGAATTGCGGTAGACAATTTTTGGATTTTCACTAGTTGCCACACCGTCCTCTATGTTGACAATCAATAACTTTGCATTTTTTGACCATCTCTTCAAGAAGTCTTTGTTTGATACTCTTATCACACAATTAATGTTATAAACTCTCAATGCATGTGAACAAAGAATACCCATAGATTCAAATTTTGTATAATTACAAGTAACATCCTCATTAGATGAATCAAATTAGATAAGCCACCTTTTTTACTCTTTTCCTTCCTTCTACAACTCATAATAAAAAAATGTTCCCATTCCTTTTAATTTCTTTAAACAAAATCCCTACTCCATCCAAATATTCTTTCTCAAACAATTTGAAAAAAATTTTTAGTATAAATTTTCAATGCATAGGATAAAGTCTTGTTACCATTGATAGTACATAAAGGAATGCCTTTATTGTTGTGAAAATCTTCTTCACCCTCAGTGCTTCTCCATTTTCCTACCATCTTCTTAAAAGCTAAAAAGAATTCTGTAAGAGAAGTTTTTTTTGTAGATATATCACCCAAAACACTATTAGTGCTCTCACTTCTTTGAGAAGATTTTATATTTGTAGAAAACATATATTTGCCAAATGCAGTTGACCATTTATGCTTAATTGTGTACATTCTATTCAACCAATTATGGTCACTATGGCTAAATCTCTTAATCATTTCATCCCATGTGAGTTCAAATTCCTCTTCTAAGTCACACTGTTTCATGCGCTTTTGAAATAATGATTGAACTCCTTGTTAGAATTCGAACGACCTATATGACATGGGGTATTTTTAGATAAATGGTCAATTGCTTTGGCCATAGCAGCATCTCGATCAATAACAATAGTTTGTGGTGGTCAATTTCCCATAGACATTAAAAATTGCTTAAACAACCATTCAAAAAATTCTATTGATTCGTTCATCAAAAAAGCTCAACCAAACATTACATTTTGCCAATGATGATTTATCCTAACAAATGACCCACAAATTAAATCATATTTATTTGTACGATAAGTTGTGTCAAAAACCACGACATCTCCAAAACAATCATAATCAATTGCTGATCTCCCATCCCTCTAAAAAACACTTGTTAAATGTAATTCATGATCAAATTGAACACTATAATAAAACATTAGATCTTTAGCTTGATAACTTTGTAAGAGGTCAACTAAACTTTTTTCATACCCAGCTTCTATCACTTTCAACTTTTGTTTATTGACAAAATTATGGCAATCTTTTTTTAAAAATCTAATATTATCAAAACCATGTGTTTTTTTCACCCAAATACCTCCATATATCCTTAACTCTAATTCCAGTAGTTATCATAGAACTAATAAGTTCACCTTTAGCTGTAGGAATATTCCTAGCAGAACGCATCAAATACCTATGCTCTTGTTTTACAAATTCATGATTATGCTCAATAATTAATTTAGTGATCTTCCATAGACCATCCAATTGAACAGTAAACTGAACCATTGCTTGACAATTTGTCCTGACATTCATTCTAGTAAATAAACTACTACCATATTCTTCTAAGTATTTAGATTCTTGTTTTGAACACACATAATCCTTTGTATGAGTCTTGTTAGTTCTTGCAGCAAAGGTTTGTTTTGATTTTCTCAAAGAAAAAACCCAACTGATATCACTACTACAGAATTACAAATACTTGATGTTTACAACAAAAACTGTCAAATAAGGTGAGGCAGAATTTGCCAAAAGAAAAATTGACGATTATAAAGGGATCTGTCAATTTTTCTTTGAGAATACTTTATGATTCTAAAAGGAAATGTCAAGTATTCTTGACAAATATTGGACGGTTCCTTTGAAAACCGTGAAGTTTAGTAATACTTAACAATTTTTCATTATAACTGTCAATTATTTGTCAAGCATACCTGACAGTTATACTAGAAAACTGTCCAGTATTGTGTTTTAAAACCCCTAAATCTGTTCATTTTGCTCAACCTTGTTTAAAAATTTTAGGCATCCTTCTAGTTCACAAGCTCTGCCCAAACCTCCTAGCCCTCTAATCCGCCATCCCCACATCATGTTTGGTCTTTCCCTTTTTGTTTTTGTGGTTCTTCCTCCATCATCATTTTCGTGTCATCATGCTGTGTGGTTGTCCTCCATCATCGTCATCATCGCAGCGTGTTCTTCAGATTTTATAGCTTCAGGTTGGTCGTGTTCTACTTTAAAATCCCTAATCTGATTTTGTGGTTCCTTCTAAATGATTTTAGTTGAAACTAGATGATAGGATCAGCAATTATTTTTGCTCTATTATCATTTCTCTGTTCAGCAGAGGAGAATTGTTTTTTTTTACATACTTTGATCAGTTTTAGTTCCATGCTCTTTTCAATTTCTATTTTTGTCATAAATTCTTTGCTTTTGTAATTGAAATTGAATTGAGGGCCCTATGTTTTAGGTTTTTCTAAATTATTGAATGTTAATTAATTCAAATGTTGTTCTTGAAATTGCCTTACTGTTGGTTTGTTGCTTAATACTTTATTTGAAGTCAAATGGAGGGCATAAAGCCTAGGAAATACTGCTGGTTTATTGCTTAATACTTTATAAGCCGTAATGCTGCCAAATTTTTTTTCAAATAGAATAGTACATTACTAGTAGTAGAATATTTTTCAAATTGAAGTCAAAGTAAATTTTTGTTGAATTATTAGTTGTTAACAACTAGAATTACTAGTTGTCAACAAGTAGAATTAAAGAAGGATAAATGTGATCAATAGTGCCTCATATATTAACTTTCTATTTTTGTTTAATTCTCACGATATCTTTGAGTCGCTAATCACATTTTCCTCTAAATAATTCATCTTAGTTGGAGACCATAGACAAGGAATGGATGTTCGCCAATCGTCTATCAAAGGAATATTGGGATGGGTTAGAAGATTCTATTAAGTTTGGGGTTGAGCACGCTAATGATCGTAGTAGGACTATTTGCCCTTGTCTTAAGTGTTGCCTTCTAAAGTGGGTTTCGCCATCCATTTGTGAGAGCCACTTAGTGATCAATGAAATCGATCAAAATTATAAGTCTGGACAAAGCTCAAAAACATAAGAGATATGAGTAATAGTAGTTGAGGGCATAGTGAAAGCTGTGGATCATCTAATTTTGATACAAGTACATATGAAGCTGACCGTCTTGAGGATATGGCCAATGCGATTAAACGAGAACTTTAGGATTGTCCAAAAATGTTTGATGGATTAAAGTGTGATGCTGAGACAGTTCTATAAGAAGGTTGTACTGACTTCACAAAATTGTCTGCAATTTTAAAGCTGTATAATTTGAAGATAAGAAATGGGTGGGGCAACACAAGCTTCACAGAACTAGTTTTGCTTGTTAAACAAATGCTACCGAAAGAAAACAAGCTTTTAAGCAAAACATATGACACAAAATGTAACATACTTAAAAAAATTTTTGAAAAAAATATTATTAAATTAAATAATATTTTATTATTTAAAACAAAACACCCAGCTTTCCACCGAATTTGGTGGAAAGACTGGGCATCTAATGAAGAACAAAGAAAAAAATAGGGGAAGTTGAAAAAATGGAGAGATAATTAATGAAAAAGAAGGGAAAAAAAAAAGAAGGAAGGAAGAAATAAGAGAGAAGCATTTATTTGAGGAAGGAAAAATGGGAGAAGGGTTAGTTGGAAGATGAAAGAGGGAGTTTAAAAGTGAGAGGGGGAGGCAGAAATTAGAACGAGAGGCGTAGGAAGAGAGAGCGAGAGAGAGGTAGAGAGAAATCAAAAGAGTGAGTAAAAGTACGTACTGTTGGAAGGACAGGATAGGATTTGAGGATCATTTAGGTACACAAAACTACTTTTTTTTGTCAAATTTTCTTTATAAATATTTTCTATATATTTATAGCTTTATATTATTAGTATCATTATGATGTTAGAGAAAATTTTAACCGTTTAGGTATGAAGTGAATATAGAATTTTGACAATTTATGATTGTAGAAATTTAAAGATACATTATTAAAGAATTTTAATAAGTTTATATTTGTTCAATACTTGTTTTGAGAATTTTAAATTAAGATTTTAGTTGAAAAATTTGTTATTTAAAGACATATAATATGTTTTTACCAAATAAATTTAAGTTAAATAGTTTATTTGAGTTATTTAATGTATTATTGAGATTTTAATTGATTTGAATGTTAAATAGGTTAAAGATATATTTTTGAAATAATTTTTGAAAGTTTGAATAATTGTAAACTGAGAATTTTATAAAAAGAAAAATTTATTTATACTTCAAGAGAGTTGTTTGGTTGAGGAAAAAAATTTAAATGAGACTATAATAAATAATTGAGATTTTAATATGAAATATTTAGATTTTGGGTAATAAAAATATATTTATTTAAGAGATTAAATTTAAATATTTTTATATAAAAATTTTCTTGTCAAAATACTGGTGTATCTATTATAAATAGCAAAATTTAGGAGAATTAATATATTTTTGTAATTTTAATTTGGAATGTAGCCTGAGAATTTTAGAGTAATTTTAAGAATAATTTTGAGATTTATATTAATAAATAATTATGTGTAATTTTACAGACTCTTGAGAATTTTGGAGTAATCTTTGTGTGAATATTTATAAGCTAAAGAGTACCAGATAACTTTAAAAATTCTTTCATGTACATGTGAATTGTGTATAATTATATTATGAATTTACTAATTTTTAAATCATGCTGAAATATAATATTATGATTTTTCAAATAAATGTTTTGATATGTTACTTAATTTTGTTAAGATTTCTTACTATTAATTATGATCAATATTTAAATATATTTATAGCTATGGAATTATCATGAGTTGCTGTTAAATGGTACAAAAATTTTATTGCTATGTTATTTTTAATAATATATTTGAAACGTACTTTTGATGTAACATTATTTGCATATGACATATGTATTGATGGATTAAAGATAGAAGGAGATTTGTATGGATATAAAATTACCACGTGGTATGCCATCACTCAGTGCACAGTGGATGGCACTTGTCAGGGCCCTTTCTTTCATGTTTTCCTTTGGCGGCGAATTTATTAGAGCTGTGGGACATGTGATGTAACATCCAAAAAATATCTATTAAATAATTATTAAATTAAATAAAATAATGATTTATTATTAAGTTATATAAAAAACAAGAGAACTTTCCATCGAGCAATTGACTAAGAGAAGAATTTTTGGGGGGTGTATTAAATGAAAAAAGAATGTTGGGGAGGAGTAGTAAATAGAGTTGAAAAAAATTGGAATGTAATAAATGAGAGGAGAATTTGGGGGAGGAGTAGTAGTAAACGATGAAGGAAAAAGAAAAGGGGAAGATACGAATGGAAGTGGAAAATGGGAGAGAGGCTGTGGAAAATTAAATGTGTGGGTATTATATATATCATCATTCCATTATTTCTTTCAAGCCAAAACAAGAGAGCGTGGGAGAGAAAAAGAGAGCGAGAGGAAGAAAGGAAAATCAAGAGATAGTGGAAGTACATGATGTCTGAAGGCTAAAAGAAGATTTGAGATTATTTAGATACACAAATATACTTCTTTTTATCAAATTTTTTCTATGAGTATTTCTTATATATTTAGAGTTTTATATTATTAGTATCATCATAATGTTTAGAGGAAATTTCACCATTTTAGTATAGAATAAATATAAAGTTTTGACAATATATGATCGTAGAAATTTAAAGATACATTGTTAAGGAATTTTAATCAGTTTATATTTACTCAATGACTATTTTGAGAATTTTAAATTGAGATTTTAGTTGAAAAATTTGTTATTTAGACATATAGTATGTTTTTTTACTAATTAAATTTAAGTTAAATAATTTTTTTGAGTTATTTAACATATTATTGAGGTTTTAATGGGTTTAAATATTAAATAAGTTAAAGATATATTTTTAAAATAATTTTTGTAGGCTTGAAAAATTGTAAATTGAGAATTTTGTGAAATTAGAAAAAGTTACATTTTGTTTATAATTTAAAGAAGTTGTTTGGTTTGAGAAAAAATTTTAAATGAGATTATAATAAATAATTGAGAATTTTTATATAAAATATTTAGATTTTTGGGTAATAAAAATATATTTACTTAATTTATTAATTTTAAATAGTTTTATATGAAAATTTTATTGTCAAGATAATATTATATCTATTATAAATAGCAAATTTTAGGAGGGCTAATATATTTATGTAATTTTAGTTTAGATGGTAGTCTTAAAATTTTAGAGTAGTTTTGGAGTAGTTCCAGGTTTATATTAATAAATATTTATATGCAATTTTGTAGACTCTTGAGAATTTTGGAGTAATCACTGTGTGAATATTTGTGAGCTAAAGAGTACCAGATAACTCTGAAAATTCTTTCTTGTACATGAGAATTGTGTATCATTATATTGTGGATTTATTAATTTTTATATCATATTAAAATATAATATAATATTATATTTTTTTAATAAATGTTTTGGTATGTTACCTGATTTTATTAAGATTTATTGCTAGTAATTATGATCAATATTTAAATATATTAATAGCTATGAAATTATCATAAGTTACTGTTAAATGGTACATGAATTTTATTGCTATCTTATTTTTAATAATATATTTGAGAACGTATTTATGATGTACCATTATTTGAATATGACATGCATTATTGGGCTAAAGATAGAAGGAGATTTGCATGGATCTAAATTATCGCATGGTATGCCATCACTCGGTACACAGTAGATGGCACTTGTCAAGGCCCCTTCTTCCATGTTTTCCTTTGGCCAGGAATTCATTGGAACTGTGGGACATGTGACACCTCCTTATGTTTATTTCCAAAGGAGGGGAGCTCTAGTCCGAGCTTGAGCTCTATATCTTTGGCCAGATATATCTCTAGTAACGGTGAACTTGGAATAATTTAATAAAATGGATTAGTTCCTATCAGACTATGTGTTAACCTATGGCTCCAGTCAGCAGTATAAGGATGGATGATGATATAACGAAGGCAGCATATTGCATTATTTTTGGATATATTAGAAAAATGATATTGGTATATTGTTGAATCAAAAATGAAATTAAGTTGAATGTATCAAATCCGTGATTTTCCTACACACACACACACACACATATATAAATGGAATTTTATTTATCATATATGGTTTGCTTGTATAGGTTAGAATTTCAGTAGTTACTGAGGCGTTTGATCTCATCCCCTGTATTAACAATTTTCAAGTGAAGGATCTAGTAGGAATCAAGGGAAGCCACTAATGGAGTGAGCCGTGAAGGCTTCTGTGCTCTTCAAGCATATGCTATGTTATATTTTTATTTGTCATGACTATAAGATTTCAATAGTTTATTTTGTTAAGTTATGTCAGAAATAGTTTGAAATCATGACTTGTTTGGAGTGTTAGTAATGTATAGACTTTTAAATAAAGTATTTTATTGGGTATATGGATATAATTACGTGAGGTGTTACATGTGACACCTCCTTATTTTATTGCAAAGAAGAGGAGCCATAGTCCGAACTTAAGCTCTATATCTTTGACAAGATATATCTCCAGTATCGGTAAGCTTGAAATAATTTAGTAAAATGGATTAATTCCTATCGGACTATATGTTAGCCTATGGCTCTAGTCAGTAGTATAAGGATGGATGGTGATATAAGGGAGGCTGCATATTGTATTATTTTTGGATATATTGGAAAAATGATGTTGGTATACTGTTGGGTCAAAAATGAAATTAAATTGAATGTATAAATATGTGATTTTCATATATAAATATATACACACACATATAAACAGATTTTTGTTTATCATACATGGTTTGTTTGTATAGGTTAGAATTTCAGTAGTTATTGAAACATTTGATCTCACCCCTTAAATTAGCATTTTTCAGGTAAAGGATCTAGTAGGAATCAAGGAGAGGCACCGATGGAGTGAGCCGTGAAGGCTTCTGAGCTTCTAAAGCACATGTTATATTATATTTTTATTTGCTACAACTATAAGATTTCAATAGTTTATTTTGTTAAGTCAAGTCAGAAATATTTTAAAATTATGACTTGTTTGGAAGTGTTAGAAATACGTGTGGACTTTTAAAAAGTATTTTATCGTGTATGTGGTTATAATTACGTGAGGTGTTACACAAAGCAAATGTTGCGCCCTGTCGGCCTCAGCTATGAGAAGATGCACGCTTGCCCCATCGATTGCATTTTGTTTAGGAAGGAATATAGGTCACTAACCGAGTGTCCTAAGTGTAATATGTTGCATTACCAAGAGAATGGGAAGAGCTCAAAGAAGGCATTATGGTATTTTCCCATTGTACCAAGATTGAGACGCTTATATAGTAATATAGAAGATACGAGAAATTTAAAGTGGCATGCGAATGAAAGGATTAAAGATGGCATGCTTTGACGTCCTGCTGATTCCTAGAATGGAAGAAGTTTGATATTGAGTATTCTGAATTCAGGAAAGCAGATAGAAATCTACGCCTTTTGTTAGCCATTGACAGGATGAACCCATATGAGAAGCAAAGCTGCACCCACAACACATAGCCAGTGATTTTTATTTTATATATAACCTTCCTCTATGGCTATGCATGAAGCACAAGTATTCTATGATGTCTCTGATAATCTTTGGGTCAAAGCAACTAGGAAATGATATAGATATATACCTAACTCCATTAATTGAAGACTTGAAACTATTGTGGGAGAGTGTGGTTAATGTATACGATGCGTATAAAGAAGAAACATTCAAGTTGAGAGCCATGTTGTTTGGCACAATTAACGACTTCCTCGCGTAAGGTAATCTCTTAGGGTATAGCATTAAAGGGCAACACGGTTGTCCCATTTGTGAAGAGGGCACAGATTACATAAGGTTGAAACACGGTATGAAAAATTCATATATGGGGCATTGTAGATGGTTGCATCATGATCATCTTTACCGGTAATCTAAAAAATATTTCAATAGGAATTCAAAAGAAAGTAAGGCACCTATACCATTGACTAGGGAGGACATATTTGAAAAGGTGAAAAATATAGATTATGAATTAGGCAAACCTTTTGCGAGGCATATTGGGACAAGTATGTGGAAGAAGAGGTCTATTTTATTTATGTTGCTCTATTGGATGAACCTGAATGTGAGGCATTTTCTTGATGTTATGCATACTGAGAAAAACATATGTGAAACTCTATTTGCCACATTACTCCATATTCCAGGGAAGATTAAAGATGGTATAAATATGAGGTTAGACATGGTTGAGATAGGGATAAAGGAGGAATTGGCACTAGAGAATAAGAAAACTCGTACATTTATTCATTTGGCAGCTCACACGCTATCTAAAAAAGAGAAAATTGGCTTTTGTGAGTTTCTTGCTTTAGTAAAAGTGCTAGAAGGCTACTCTTCTAACATTAGTAACCTTGTTTCAATGAAGGATTTGAAGCTAAAAGGTTTAAAATCTCATGATTGCCATGTTTTGATGGAAAACTTTATTTCTAGTGGCAATACGAGCTATTTTACCTCATAAGGTGTAAGTTACAATCATGAAGTTATGTTTCTTCTTTAAGTCTCTTTGTAGCAAAGTGATTAACCCCAATAAATTGCCAAGATTACAAACCTAAATCATAGTTACGTTATACGAACTTGAAATATATTTTGCTCTAGCCTTTTTTCACATCATGGTCCACCTAACTGTCTACTTACTTAAAGAGGTCCAACTATGTGGCTCAGCATATTTAAGATGGATGTACCCAGTTGAGCGTTATATGAAAATATTGAAAGGATATGTGAAAAATCAGAGTCGGCCAGAGGGTTGTATTGTAGAATAATATATTTGTGAAGAGGCTACTAAATCTTATACCCAATACTTAAAAAATGCATGCGATATTAGGGTTCTAGTGTCTCGTCATGAGGGAAGGATAGATAGAGAAGGGATTATGGGAAGGAAAGTTGTAACTATTTCAAACCAACAATGGGAGCAAGCGCACCTATATGTATTGCACAACTCCAAAGAGATTGTGGACAAGTATATTGATGAGTTTAAGAGTGATAATCCCAATAGACTTGAAAGTTGGTACGCCAAAGCACACAAACAATTTACAGCATGGTAGAAAGAGCACGTGCATGGCAATTACAATGTTGATCCTAATTCAATTTCTAAGAAATTAAAGTTGTTGGCAGATGGATCGAGCAAACATATGATTTCTTTCACAAGCTATCTCATCAATGGGTTCACTTTCTATACTAAAGAGTAGAATGATCAGAGTAAACAGCAAAATAGTAGCGTAACTCTTGTAGCTAATACCACGCATATAGCGAGTGCCAAAGATAAAATTCCTATTTATGCAAGTATGTCATACTTTGAGGTGATTGAGGATATGTGAGAGTTGGATTATATTGGATTCCGAGTCCAATATTCAGTTGCAAGTAGGTGGACAATAATAATGCATTGAGGATTGATGACTTAGGATTCATACAATTGAATTTGAATAAGGAAGGATGCAAAGAAGAGTCTTTCATTTTGGCTTTTAAGGCTAGACAACTAAAGGATATTCTATTGTTTTGTTGACCAATAAAATGAATAAGGAGATGGGGTATGAAGATAATGCAGTTGAAGATGATCCATTTCAAGGGACATCACTTGAATCTCTTTTAAATGAAGATGAATCCATGTACGTTATACACCATCACAATGACAGAATATGTATTTCAAAGAGGAGGAAAGTGCTTCATAAGAAGATCAAAACAATTCAAACCAAGAAGAATATACAAAAAGCTAAGAGTAGAAAAAGGAACAGATCTAGTTAAACATGTAAATTCTCTTTATTATTGTTTGAGTTAATTTTTATTTGTTTTAATTTTGTTTAAGTTAGTTTTGTCATTAATGAATTTATTTTCATTTAATGGGTTTTGATTCATTTTGTCTGATTTAATTTTATTACAGATGGCAGACGATAGTGGATCTAGTACTGACAATCCATTTCAGCCTATGGATGCCTCCAATTAGGAGAGACAGCTACAAGAAGAGGAAGCATGCATATAGAAGGGGCTTTGTATCACGCAAGAGGTGGTGAAAGCAAGGATGGAAGGAAAGAAATTTTATGTACAGTGGAATTAGAAAGGACAAGATGTACGGTCAAATAAGTTTATCAGCTATATTAGGACAGTGGCTCGAAGCACCGTGCCCATCACTGTGCAGCTCTGAAGGAAGGTTGATCGTTCAGTGTGGGATGCTATTTGGACAAATGTATCAGTAAGATAATATAATAATTCAAATTTCATTTTCTTACAAGCTGCCTCACACTACTATGTTATTTTATGTGTTTTGTAGTATGGATTTCATATAGATGAGAGAAAGAAGAAGTTTGTTTTGGGGAAGGCTAGGATGACATTACGCTCTTTTCTGATATTTTGTGATAAACAAGTACTTGAAAGATCCATCCATAGCCGATAATACCAAGGTTCCGAGCTTGATATGGGAATTGGTCAAACCAGAGGATTGGGTTGCTTTTGTGACATCACGTCACGATAGTAAATTTCAAGTAATATTTATGCATAATTCTAAATTTAACAGTCCTTTTTGTTTAATCGATGTACTATTTAACCAGAATCTACTTTGTTTTTATAGGAATTAAGCGCCCAAAATAAGGAAAAGATAAAGAATAATAAATATTCCTATCAAAAAGGGCACTTGGGTTATGCAGGTCTCGAGCAAGAGGTGACTAAGAAGGAGGGATCAGATGTCACTGTATCCCATAAGATGTTATGGGCATTGGTCAGGCAAAATAAAGATGGCCAAATTGATAATCCTCGCGTCAAGAAGATTATGGACAGGATGGTGAGTTTTATTCTAAATTAAATAAGGGCTAAGGTACAAAAATACCCATAAACTTATGCCAATTGTGCGTCTGGAACCATAAACAAGCCTTGGGTACAAAAATACACATGATGATTTTAAAAAGTTGCAAAAATGCCATGAACATTAATTATTGCAACGTTGACTGTTTGTGTCACATCCCAAATTTTGGGTCTAGAAGTGTTAAAATTATCCTGAAATAGGCAGATTACTAGACTTCTTTTGGCAAAGGTCCCAGAGGTTCTCTGGAGGGATAGAGGGATTTCTAGGGACTAAATAGCAAAATAAAAGTTTTATGGGATTGAAGGAAGAGAAAGTTAAAGACTCGGATGAAGTCTCAAAACCCAAGAATAAGAAGTTAAGATGAGTGTAGGTCAAAGATTATGCTGGAGGCCTCTATGAGGTGAGTTATAGGGTTAAGCCAAACCAAGGGCAAAATTATAATTTTGTAAAGTTTCGGGCTGGTAAGGGCAAAAATGAAAATTATGCTAGAAAATTCCAGAAAAATGGCATGTTAAGGCCTGTATATGAAGAAAAATGATAAAAATTCCCTTGGATTGACTTTAAATGAATTTTTAAGATTATGGCTCATTTTGAGATATAAAGCTAGATTTAATTATTTGAGCCATGAGGAGGGCTCAGAAATGTAAGTAAAAATGGGGATTTATGAGTTAAAAGACTATAGAAAATTATAAAATTAGTCTTATCCCTTGAAGGCTAGCAAAATGACTTTAAGAATATTTAAAAACCAGTTATGCCGAAAAAGGACATTTTAAAGAATGATTTTTAAAAGGGGCTGCAGGTTGAGTTATGGCTTGAGAAAATTCACATATTTTTTTTTAGAATTTGAGGAATTTTATGATATTTTTAGATGAATTTTTGGAGCTTTGGATTGAATGAAACATTCCAGTCAAATATTAAATAATTTTTGTCCCTTAAATAAGAGAGAAAACCAGAGAAAATATCTAAAAGCCATAATGAGGGTGCTGGGTCAGCGTGCTGAGTTGCCAAGTGCAATTATGACAACTCTGAGTCAGCATACTGAGTCATTAGGAGATATTTATAGATAGTCATTAGAATGCAGTACGGGTACATTTTAAACAGTCCTTTGTTTACTCGTTATAGTGAAATCACTATTGCGCGACTTAGTAAGGTTAAGTAGCCTGTCAGTAAAGTTAATTATTTTCTTCTATGCTCCTTTAAGATGGCGCCATGTGTGTACTTAATTAAGATGAGAAAATGGTGTTAGAACATGTCCCAGCAGTGCAGGGTAAGTTAGGATCTCAAAAAGTACCTAATATTGTGCAGCATGGCAAGATATGTGAAGGAATGCCTAGGGGCTGTATTTTGCACGAATTTCATATTAATTTCCTCCCTATTTTAATGCCAAAAATGATGAGGGGACATGGAAGAGACAAGTGTATGATTAGATGAAAGACAAATGTATGGTTAGATGGAAGAGATGCGTGTACGGTTGGATGTAAGACATATGTACGATTAGATACAAGACACATGTACATTTGGATTAAAGACATGTGACTTGATGATGTAAGCATGATATCATCAAGATGATGTAAGTATGATGTCATAGGACACATGTCATCACAAAATAAAAAGAGAAAATGGATAGTTCAGATCAAGCCACATATTTTTAAGATCAACGGCCGAGATTCGGTCTTATTTTCTATAAATACCCCCTTCCCTCCCCTATTTCGTGCAAGCCATGAAAATTATGGGGAAACTCTTGTAAAATAGATTCTAGAGAGAGAAAAAAGAAGGAGAGAGAAAGGCTAAGTGATCCTATGCAAGATCAAGCTCTAAAACAAGGTATTTTTTATGGTTTTTGATGTAGTTTTTGCTATCCTTGTTATTGTTGAGCTTGGTTATGGATTTTAATGGTTTTTGGGAGCTTGAAACTCTATGGGGACATGCTGCGTGAAATTCTTAAGAATAGGGGAAGACGAAATTGATGTTAGAATAATGTTTAAAGTCTTGAAAGGAACAAGAATCAAGTGGTTTTACGTTGAAATTGGTTGAATTTATTGATTATGTAACTTGAGTAATACTTCAACTAGAGCTGGTTCTTGGGGATAGGATGGATTTTGATGATTCCAATATGTTTAAAATGAAAAATTGTGTGGAGTAAACGTGAGAAAATAAGTTTGGAAGTATTAGAATTAAAAATAGAATTTTGACCCCTAAGACCCTATGTTCAGCCAGATCAAGTTGAATAGGAAGGACTTTGATTTTGATTATTTTGAGCTAGGAAATGAATTATACATGCAAAATTGTGTGGGAATAGCAAGTGGAATTAATTTTTGAAAGGTAGGAAATCAAGCTCAAAAGTTAGAAGCTAATATAGCTCAAAGAAAACAAAGTGTTGATATTGTTGATTACCATAGCTCTAATGAATGAATGCAAATAATGTATTGATGCATTTATGGCCATGAGACATCAAGAAAAAGGAATGGCAAAGGTTGAGCAAGCAATATTAATGGTTGGAAGCAAAGGAGAACAAGAAGAAAGCTTAAGGATACAAGGTAGTGAGCTTACCTTTCTTGTGTGCTTGATGTGCATTATGTTGTTTGATGATGATATGAGATACTAATGTTATTATGATGCTCTTTTTTATTGATGTTTTCTATGGCCATGCATGTTTATGCGAAACATTGAGCATGAAGAAATGTTGCAAGCAAGCATGAACTAGATTAAGTAAGCATGTATATACTTGCATCCATCTTGCATGCATAAATAGTAATGTTTGCTACTGAGATTCTTGCGCATCTCACTCTCCCTTAACCAACCATAATAGGTGATAATGGTCAAGCAAAGGATGCATGCAATGGAAGCGAGGAAAGAGGAAACAATTATAGAAACTTATTGTATTACATTGTATTCTTTGTATGCCAATGTATGTTATGAACATGCCACTACTATTATGTGATGTTAAATAATGATGATGGTATGTATGGCTGACTATAATAATGTGTGGGAATAACTAATGCATGAATGGAATGGAAAGGTATTATGCAAGGAAATAATTAATTATAAATTATTAATGTAAGTTATGGGGATAAAGCATCCTTAAAGGAACCACACATCAGTGATAAAGTAGAGGTAAGACAAACAAATGATTCTACCCATAAAATTTGATATGGTTAAAGTACACATCTTGAGCTTTAAAACAAGAAGTAGATCACTTAAAACAGATGTGTGTGCTAAGAGTTATGTTGGATCAAAGTTGGGACAGAGAAACTGAAAAGTACAGTTTTGACCAAATAAATAGTAAACTTCAACGAATAAACTATATGAATTGGCAAAGGTTAAGTCCAGTTTTATATTTTTTTTTCCTTGTAGAGAAGTGAAAGAGGTTCAAATAGAATTTTGAACCACCTCAATACGAGTTTTATATAATTAGTTATATTTTTTAAAGTTGGACTAAAAATCTGAAAATTAATCAGTGAACAGTAACCCGAGAACCTAATGCAAAATTTCAATCTATGGGCTTGTTTTATAAATCGCTTGAACCCTAACGCTTCCAAACACATACTCTGAGGGGTTAAAGATAGGATGTTTTAGTTTGTTTGACCGAAGGTGCTGACATGGATGCTAACATGGCTTAGAGAGTTTGATAAAAAAGAGTGAAGGTACAAATATGCCTATGAACTTTTGTCATATGTTCGCCGAACACCATACACAAACCTAGGGTGTATAAATACCTACTATCATTCCAAAGAATCCTAAGATGCTATAGTTGTTTAATTCATTAAAGATGACTGTCTAACTCAAACTTTTGAACAAACAAGGTGACATAGACGTTAAGTTAATGTTTCAGTCTTCCTCCTTCAAGTGTAAGCCCATCCTCTTTGCAAACTAGAGGAGACGTGACAAGAGCAGTTGAAAAAGAGTAGCGTTGCTCTTTTTAGAAAAAGAGAGACTTTAATAGATGAAATGAAGGAGTAAGTTTTATAGAAAGTTTCAGCTTGTTCCTCTTCAATGAAAGTACAATGGCAAGGAGAAAATGTCATTGGGATCGAAGGGAGATTGAAATGCGATCGTTTGAAGGGAGGAGCGAGTTGCACTTAAAGGAGGGAGACTGAAACACTAGCTTAGGCTCCATGTCACCTTTTGTAGTTAAAAGTTTGAATTAGGAAGTCATCTTTGATGAATTCAACAATTGTAGTATTTTAGGGTTGTTTTGAAATGATTATAGGTATTTTTAAACCCAAGATTTGTTTATGGTGTCAGGCACACATTTAGGACAAGTTCATAGGTATATTTGCACCTTTACTCTTTTTTATCAAACCCTCTAAGCCACATCAGCATCCATGTCAGCGTCTGCATCAACACCTTTGGTCAAACAAACGGTCAACATTATAATAACTAACGGTCATGGTATTTTCGTAATTTTTTGAAATCTTCATGTGTATTTTTACACCCAAAAAGTTTATTTATGGTGCTAGATGCACATTTGATATAAGTTCATGGGCATTTTTGCACCTTAGCACATTAAATAATCCTCACATTCTTAATAAATATCTTAAAGTATCAATATTAAGAATGTTTATTGCATATAGAGTCTGTCCCAAGAAGTTTCGCAAGGGCATATTTTGCAGATGAACAAGATATATTGAGGAAGGCGTTGGGGACTCCTAACCATTTTGGTCTTCTTAAAGGCGTTAGTTATGGAGTCACCAAGAAGGATTACTACAAGTTTAGATAAAAGCCCTCTTCATCATACACTCCTTTTCCTGTAGAGTTTATAGAGTTAAAAGAATTAGTGCGCTAGTTAAAGGAGCAAGTTAAAGCACAAGTACCCCTAATTAATCAATTGATCAAGAATCAAGCACCACAGACAGCTCTGAATCTTAGCCCAAATAGGAATGACAGCCACACATTTCCCTCCTGAGATATAATACTTCTTGTGTTTATACGATTACATTAAATTATTTTCATATCATACTAACTTGATTATATGTTTGTTCAGGGTGAAGCTAACGTTCAATATGTGGCGAACAACCCTAAACATCACACGGTTGCAATGAGCCACATGTTCAATTTACTGAGGGAGAGCATGATTCATAATGTGCTTCTTCATGCTGATCATGTTAGGGCATAGTTGAACACTGCCATTAATCCTAATTATGCCCTTTATATGCCTACCCTAGATGCAGAGATAGTGGCTCAAGCTATGGGTAGCTTTGTTGCTTGGCCTGGCCGTTTTCTTACATTAGGACAGCCTACAAAAGTATATATGTATAGGTTAAAACCTTTAGTTGATTTAAAATAAAATCTATTTTAATTACAAACTGTGTGTTTGTTAGACTAAATGGAAGAAGAGCTTATTGGGTGATCACTCATTATCATCGCCACAAAAGTAGCCCTCTGAGCCCGTTCAAGCAGTATCATTAAGATTCTGAATATGTCTTGAGGAATATGCAGTTGGGGCCAGATTAAAATATGGAAGTTCCTTAACGATTCCCCTGGATTTTGAGCCAAAGATGTATGGTAAACCCTTGTTTGACTACGTCACAAATAACTTTTATATCAGGTATTTCTTAAAACTTTAATTAAATACTTAACTACTTAAACATTTATTCTATTGATTTTTTTATTTGTTGATTTAGTTATCTCTACAAGAATTTTATAATCCCTAGTGGCCTCAATGAAAAATTCAAGATTATCAGTCCCCACACTTTTGCTGGCCACGGCCCTGATATGAAGAAGAAAGACTTATCCAAAGATGGCGGATATCTTCATTTGTAGGGTAGCAAAGACAAGGCAGACTTTGTTTTTGGCACCTTACTATCAAGGGTAGTATACTGAGCTTCCTTAAATTCTTTTATTTTCAAATATTTTGTAATTTTTCTAATTATCTTTCTTATACTTAAGGGACACTAGATACTGATTGTGGTTAATCTCACAAAGCTAAGGATTTGGTATCTCGATTCTCTTCATAAGGATTTGACTAATTGACTATTTATGGTTTCATTGTTTAATAAGTAGCATTTATATTTATTATTCATATTTAATTTAATTTCTTGCTTCAATATAATTTTTAACGATCATTAATATTCAATTTTATTGTCTTTTCAGGGCTTTATAGCTATACCGCACAGATCAAGCCTTACCCTACCCCTTGATAAAAAATGACCAATTTGACAAAGCGTTCTCATGAAAGAAAGTGAAGATATTCATTACCATTATTTACTATTCTACTAAATATGGTTTATTTATATGATTGACTAATATAATTTCCTTTTCTATTCTTTATAGTGCCCATGTAAGCTAAACAAAAGCTCCGATTATGGGCATTGCGTGATAAAATTCATTAAGGAGATAATTATGCACAATTCTGACACAATCCCTGTGAAGGTAATATCCATTTGTTAAAGTTCAATTTATATATTTTAGAATTATACTTAGTGTGCTTTACATTTATATCTAACTTCAATTTGCTTTTGCATACTGTACCTTACCGACACATATTGCACAGTGTATTCATCCGCTCAGATAGAAGAAATCATTGAAGAGCTGGCAATGGCTTTGTACCGTCAGTAGGCACAAAATAGATAGGGAGGTAGAAGAGTGATTTGGTTTCAATATTATGCTGTTGGTTTTTGGCAATTGGCCAATTTTGGTTTTAGTTGGTTTTTTGCTTTTGCCTTTTGTACTTGCCCAAAATTTTGATTTGGCTTAAGACAACATATTGTATGACATTTGGTTTGTTATTAAGATGTATATAATGTAATTTTCTATCTGGTACGTGGTTAATTAGATTCATATGACTAAATTATTGATTGCTATATAATGGTTTGAATGTTGGCCTGATTCTGTTTATCGAATAATGCTGTTTTGTATGAAATTTCATAATGTAGGGGGTTGCTAGAAAAGCAATACCTATATTAAAAAAAATTCTGAAATACTTGACGGTTATTAGTCTAATACCGTCAAGCATTCTTTTTGAGTAACCATCAAGTATTTTCAGAATAATTGATGGTCATATGAGTAACTGTCAAGTAATTGAAGCCAGTAACCGTAAAATTAGTAACCAATACTTGACGGTTTTAACTTCAGAATGGTCAAATATTATCTAAAATATTTGACGGTTAATAACTATCAAATGTTATCCAAAGTCCTGGCACGTCCAGGATTGGTCTCGGCATGTACCCAATCTTGACATTGGGAGGTGGTGACAATAAATAATAATACCGAGCTCATCGAGTCTAGTAATTAGAATGAGTACAATCTAAACCCCTTATATACAAGCACCTTGCCCACACATGCTAACACTTGCCCGGACCTTGTCCAAGCTTGCCAAACCATACAAGGGTCCCTTGGAGTGCATGGACAAAGACTTCGGGAGCCATGGCACCTTCAGCCTTCTGCCCCCGCTAGAGACTTGTGTCAACCGGTTCACGAGTCGCGCTTTATCCATCCAAATATATGACACAAGCATACTTGACGGTTTTTACCTATCAAATATGAGCAAAAATAACCATCAATTATTATGTTTTTTATAGTAGTGTATGCACATCTTGTATACAAAGTGTAAGCTTCATCTTCATTATTTACAACTTGACCCAGGTAAATATTTTCAACATCAGAGTTATATGTATCTTCAAAGCTAGAACTAGTCATAGATTTTTCTTTTCCCCTCATATCTAACTCTGATTCATTTGCTATTTTCATTCATTACAAAATCAAAAATACTTCAAAATCTCCAATAATAAAAGTTAATTCAATCACAGGCACTTTTTATTGGGAAAAATAAGGAAAACTTTTTCTCCACAACATACACGCATATATAAAAGCAAATGAGACCCCAGAGCATGAGTACACAATTATAAAATAAAGTTCTCATCATAACCCTAATTTCAAACATATATAGGAGACAATAAAGCTTCCAATTTGAATATTGTAAAAATATTCAAGGCTAATTTAACAATAGAATCATCACGTAAAGATTATTTGCTTTGTTGGATGTATTCCTGCATATTTATTTATGGGAAAATTACACACAGGTCTCACAGAAGACAATTTATTAAGAAAAAGTCTATTGAAATCCAGAAATTCTTTCTAAGTCCCCAAGGACCTACGGGTAATAAATTCTAAATGTGATATTACCTACATACCCCCATTAATTTGAGTCTGTATTTTCCCCGCCTTAAACCCTCAGCCATTCTCTTTGCCTATCGAGTCCATCTTCATCTTCGCAACTACCCCAAATCACTCTCAGTGTCGTCAGTGCCAAATCTGAACCCAATTGTCATGGCTTTTATCTTATGTGTGGATATGGTCTCTTGGGTGAAGTAAGGAACAATAGCATAAAGAGAATAGCAGCGTTTCAAGAAAGGCTCTCTCAGACTACTCCTTTTTCGGTGACTAATGCTCTGTTTTTCGGTGATTGATGCTGTGCTTTTGATAAAAATGAATAAAAATGACACTATAATGCGATGGTTAAATGTCTTGTTAATGGGTACATCGACGGTTGTTAATGTAACTGTATGACTTGTTATTAACAAGGGATCGTGATAGGTTGATATGAAGGATGACAACTTCAAGTGGGAAGCATTTGTTTTGTTACCTCCATATAGGGGGACAATTTATTAATGATGTAGAAGGTGGAATGCAATATGTTGGAGGTAGTGTGAGAACAAAAATGATAAAGGAAGGTACATCATATGAAGAATTTAGAACAATGGTGGGAAAAGAAAGTAATTGAATGGTTATAAAATTCACATTAACTTTTGATAAGTGTACATTTGTGGACCTTGTAGATAAAGTGTAAATTTGGTACAGTTACATTGTACATATATATATAAAGTGGTAAATGACATTTGGTTGTAATCTGATATAATATTATATCTCTGTTTTGCTGTACTTGTAAATAGGTTGTCATGGACTTGTTATCAGATGCCGTGGAAGTTGTCATTAGCAATCTGAATTAAGTTACTAATATAAAGTGACATTTTTCCTACTTGCAGTGTTTAGTGATTTCTTAACGCATGATTTTAGTGTTCAAGTTGTAATATGATATGATAGAGAGGCTGAAAAGAATTAGTTTTGATAAATTGTTAATTAATGCTTACTGATTACTTATCATTCACTACTGTTAAGGTTGTTAATGCTTGCTGATTACTTGTCATTCACTACTGTCAAGGTTGTCAATGCCTGCTGATTACTTACCATTCACTACTGTCAAGATTGTTAATGCCTACTGATTACTTGCCATTCACTACTGTCAAGGTTATCAATGCCTGCTGACTACTTATCATTTACTACTATCAAGGTTGATGATGCCTGCTAATTACTTATTATTCGTTACTGTCAAGGTTGATGCCCACTGATTACTTGTCATTCATTACTATCAAGGTTGTTAATACCTACTGATTACTTGTCATTTGCTATTGTCAATGTTGTTAATACCTGCTGATTACTTGTCATTCACTACTGTCAAACTTGTTTCTTTTTTACAGAGAGATTGTTTTTATCAAATTCTTCATAGAGTAAAGCCAGCACTATTTGATGAAAAGGACAAAATTGATAAGGAAGTCACATGGACAAAAGTACATGTGCAATCTGACACGTGAATTGTTGTTTTGCACAAAAACTAATTGTGTTTGAGTTTTTAGGAGATAATGTTTATTGACTAAAGTACTAGTATTTTTTTTCAAGGACTCTTATGGAGTTTATGTTTTGAGTTGGTTACAAACGTGGGACGGCAAGGAGTATGGTGATGACGGCTACACAATGCCTAAGTACTCTGCTCAAGAAATCCATAACGTAAAGGTTAGATGCTTGTAGTGGCTTGTAACTCATCAGAACAACTTGCATGGTGATCAAGTGCTATCTTTGCTATGAGTAAACCCCTAAAGCAAAAGGAAGAAATAAATAACCAGTATATATTGTATTTAGTATTTTTTTATTTGACAACATAATGACAACTGAATGTAAAGTTCATATTTTTTTTTTTACTTCACAATATAATGATAATTGACTGTGAAGTTATGTTAATGTGTATTGACATTGTTTACTAGTTATGAAGTTTTTTTTAATGGCATTCATGTGTTTTGATAACCACAAAATTCTTTATTCCAAACCCAGATCATGTCTAGAAATAAAGACTTAATAAAACTGGATAAACAAATATTAACCATGATGACATGATAGGTATATATCACAGTCCTCTCTGCCAGATCCATTTACAATCTCAACAGAAGCTTTTGATAACCTGAGGAGAAGTGATTAACAGCTTCGGTAGTGCCCCTGACAACTTACTCTGTAAGATACCACAGCTTCTAAAAAAATTGCACTATCATCTCATATAATGACCTTAAGAATATAATGGGAAGCATTTTTAAGTCATTAATAGCTTTAAGTGAACCCAATAGGATTACAACAGATTTTTATTGTAAATATTCATTTACAACCTTAACGACGGCTGTTGACAACCCGAGGAGATGTGGTTAACAACCTCGACAATGCCCCTAATAACTCACTCTGTGAGATATCACAACTTCTACAAAAATTAAATTATAACCAAATCATATCATATTACAACTTGAATACTAAAATCATGTCTTAAGAAATCACTAAACACTGCAAGTACGAGAAAACAGAGATATGATATTGTATCAAATTACAACCAGATGTCATTTACCACTTTATATAGATATGTACAATGTAACTATACCAAATTTACACTTTATCTACAAGGTTCATAAATGTATACTCATCAAAAGTTATTGTGAATTTTATAACCATTCAATTACTTTCTTTTCCCACCATTGTTCTAAATTCTTCATATGATGTTTCTTCCTTTATCATTCTTGTTCTCACACCACCTCCAACATATTACATTTCACATTCTACACTATTAATAAATTGTCCTCTTATATGGAGGTAAGAGAACAAATACTTTCTACTTGAAGTTGTTATCCTTCATATCAACCTGTCACAATCACTTGTTAGTAACAAGTCATACAGTTACATTAACAACCGTCGATATACCCATTAACAAGACATTTAACCATCGCATTATAGTGTCATTTTTATCAGAAGCACAGCATCAATCACCGAAAAACAGAGCATCAGTCACCGAAAAAGGAGTAGTCTGAGAGAGCCTTTCTTGAAACGCTGCTATTCTCTTTATGCTATTGTTCCTTGCTTCACCCAAGAGACCATATCCACGCATAAGATAAAAGCCATGAGGATTGGGTTTAGATTTGGCACTAACGACACTAAGAGTGATTTGGGGCAGTTGCGAAGACGAAGATGGTCCTGATAGGCAAAGATAACGGCCAAGGGTTTGAGGCAGGGAAAATACAGACTCAGATTAATGGGGGTACGTAGGTAATATCACATTTAAAATTTATTACCCGCAGGTCCCTGGGGACTTAGGAAGAATTTTCGGATTTCAAGGGATTTTTTTTGAATAAATTATCTTCTGTGAGACCTGTGTGTAATTTTCCCTTTATTTATAGCAATTCCTTAAGGTCCTAATTTATAGATTTACTTGTCATGATCAGGTGAAGCTTTTCGATTTCCATGTTGCATACGTTGATGGTTGAAAAAGTTTATTTAACTTCTTTGCTTGCTACAGGATCAGTAGAGCGTCTTTTTACTTGTGAAATTAGAGGGGAAGGGTGAGAGACAGTAGTGCGGGGAAATGAAAAGCAAATGAAGTGCTTTTTCTCTTTTTTTTGCAAATTTTTTCCTTCTAATTTTTGTGTTTGCAGGCTAATATTTAAAAAGTACCATATCAGATTAAAATAATGTGAAATGTTCTTTTCTTATTGGTTAGACCACAAATTACGTGGCACTCTAGGTTCACCCAAGCATCTCTCCAGATTTCTGTTGCATTTAGTAAGTTATATACCATTAAGTGCGCAAGCACATATGATTTCTGTAAATTATGATAGAGCAGCTTATAAAAATTAATTGATACTGCAAGATCATATGTCTTATAAGCCATTTCTTGCCAATTGTAATGCCATTTAGGTATGATGGAATTGGGAGGCATGGAAATGGAAATGTATTTCATTTCCATGAGGAAGTTTGATTGGCACGATGGAATTGAAAAATTTTCCATTTCCGGTTCCACCAAATACGCGGAAATGGCTTCCATGAAGACCCAAGATTTGTAATTGCATGATCCATAATTCATTTTTGCCCCACCACCGTTACCTTCTCACTCCTCCCGCCTGTCAGCTCTCACCTACCATCGGTGAGCTTTAAACTCCTCTGTAGATCCGGATATTTTCCGGGAACTTATTTTTCGGGAACTTGTGTTCCTAAATCTCCCTTCACAAATCTCTACCTCTAGCGATGATCGATGATGCCTCATTCTCTCAGATATATTCTAGATATTCGACGCCTCCAACTTCGTTGGCGGTGGTTGTTATCTGAGGCTTGTGTTCCCAAATCATCTCCATATCTTCAATTTCTCTAGCTTCGTCTTCTTCTTCCTAACTTTGCCAGAGCCGCTCTGAAATGTTCTCTTAATTTTCCTTGCTTCGCCGCTTTTGGTGTAGGATCCCATATTTTTATGGCATTTGAATGGCCATCAAGTTTCACCAAAAAAAAGAGAAAGTATCAAAAGATTGGTTGGATTTGTGTTAAATCCTGGCATTGAGATAGCTGAGCAAAATCCTTATGGAGATCGATTTGTAAATATCTTTATAAATATTTTCTGAACTTATAGACATGTCTTAGATTTGATGAGTTCCAAAACCTAATTCACTAAACATTTTTGTCCCAAAAAAAAAAGTTGAGCTGGATGTAAACAAGAAGACTAACGGTATTAGGTCAAACGGAAGGGCTTAATCCCTCACACCATGGCTAACCAAGGTAGGAATCTCCGTTAGGAGAAGTGTCCATATTTAGTGTCGATAGTGTCTCAAATATAATTATCTCTAATGAGAGAATACCTATGTTTTAAGAGGGAAAAAAAAGGATGTAGCCAAGAAAAATGGGCCGATGAACTTGTGCGTCGGGCTTGACGTGGCCAACGAATTGATCTGGGCAAATTTCCTTTTCGGTGATACTTGTCTGGGCAATTTGCAGAAGGAAGAGAAGGCTTGATAAATTGTTGCCGTGATTTGATATTTTTGGGAAGAGAATCAGTTTTTTCAGAGAGGGCTTTTTAGTATTTTTGTACAAAAATTAGGTTTCATTTCCAGAACACCCCATTTCCATGTCCATTTTTATATAAATCACTTTTAAATCCTATTTTCATTTCTATTTTCATACCCATTTCTATTTCCATCACAATCAATTCCACTATACCAAATGTGCCGTAAAGAAGAACAAAAATATAGTGTCTAAATCTTCTTTCAAGAAGACAACATAATTAAAATTTTCAATTTGCTAAAGACATTTAATTCTTTTCAATTATCAGGTTTTAAAATTAGTAAATATTTGCAAATCAAATTGTTATCCTGAATCCTAATAGAAAACTATCCATTATTGTAAAATATCTTCATATTTTTCCATCATGTTAGATGATGTAATCTGCGAAGAATTAAAACAATTTCAAGAAAATATTAGCTAAACAAAAATGAACAAATATAATTATTAAATTAATTAAAACATCTCAAATAATGAAAAAATAACATGCGGGGCCTAAACAGGCCAGTTCTTGATGGACTTAAATTTAAATGGGCCAGCCTGATGAATTCAACCTATTTTTCTGACTCTATAAATAATCGTCTGGAAATTCACCTATATTAAAACTACCAATGAATTCTTTGTCCATTTTGTACTTTTGTGTTGTTTCTATTTAAATAAAGTATTCACGGGCTTTTGATTCTTGCCTAATTTGTTACTCTAGGGTCACAACTACGGTGTGAACTGTGAAGCGTGTTTCCTACCGACGTCTATTGATTCATAAGATACTTCCCAAAAAACATGAAAACAAAAAAAATCAGATCGTATTGACTGGTTCGACCAAAAAATAGAAAACTAATGGTAGTCTAGTTTGGTTCAAGTGCTAAACTAGCTAAAAATCGAACTAAAAGGAAGCTGATCAAGCCAGTATAAATTGGTTTGAATGATTATATTATTATTGATCTTTTTTTTTATTTAGCTCCCAATATCTCTGTTATTATAGATTTGAATAAATTTTAATGATAATTTTGGTACTAATAATTATTAACTTTAGTTATTGAGAAATCGTAAAGCTCAAAATTTTCAATTTTATTGTGCTTTGTTATTGTTATAATCAAACTATCATTGTATTTTTTTGTATTTTGTTACTATTGATTATTAATGTTGTGGTATTTTATTATTTTCAATTCAATATTATTTTAATATAACCGGTTTGACCCCAGATTAATCTACTAATAGTTGAATCACTATTTCAGCCGATTTAGTATTTAATCCAATTTTTTGTCCCCTGCTAAAAAAAATAATATCACCATCTTTGTAATTATTTCAACTCCACTTTGCACCAAAAAAACAAATATTTGGCAGCTTTTGACTTTATTTAATTTTGAACATGTTTTTTGTAGAAAAGTAAATTTGCATTAATAAACAAAGGTACATAAATTATATTATATTTACTTTTCAAAAAAATATTGAACAGTTTATAATTAGAGTAACTTTTTAATAATGCCCAAATAAATTTTTGTCAAACTAATTTTTTTTAAAAAAGTTTACCCAAATATAAAATTATATTGTATTTTTATGCTGGCATTAATCTGTAAAAATTTATTAGCATAAAAATCACTTTTAATAACGTAATACGAGTCAAACTACATTTAGAAAATTTTCTAGAAACATCACATTGAGCAATCCAAATCATCATTGAGACATCGATGGAGCTCTTGATCCTTGACTTTTTTTTTTTTTATTTTTTATTTTTGGTGAAGATCCTTGAGGTTGACCAGTCGTGCGGCCTAAACAAGTTGTTCACATTGAATGCATTCGCCCACATGTTCACAATTTATTAGTGATAATTAAATGCTCATTTATTTTGATTCTGCCCCTTTGACCAATAATATGTACATACTCAGAAAAATTATTAATGAGGCACATGATATTCGTACATGATTTATTGTCAAGATAGGCTTCAATTTAGCCATCGACTAAAATATTTTGGAATATACATTGTTTTAGATTTATTTTAAAAATAACAGCAGGAAGATTTTTCTTTTGCTTAAAAGCCGAATTTTTTTGTCGGCGAAACAAAAAGCTCAATATTTTTTGTGAAGATTGTTAAAATATTTTTATAATGAAACATATTACATTATTATATAAATACAGGTTAAATAAAAATGAGTCAGTTTATTTTTTAAAATTACCTTATGATTAATTTCAATTCAACTCCCAAACCATTTTCAAATCTTTCTGAAACTTTAAATATCACTTTTGAGCATGAAAGTAAGCTTGGGAGGATTACAAAACATTTAAAAAATCTTTTGGAAACTTTATCTAAGTTTGGTTTAAGCTTAAAAATGTTAGATCTTATCATCTAGGCATTTTTACAAAAATTCTATGAGCTCAGGGCTAAAACACTACTTCTCCTGTTCTCTTCGTAGGCTACAATTTTTAGAGGGTGACTTTAGATTGGCAGTAAAAAAACCAGTGATTTTTTTTAATCAATTTGACTTTTAGAAATATAAGATTGGATAAAAATTAATTTATATAACATGATTTGTGTTTGGATTGATTTTTATAAATAATTAGTTTGTAAAAGTAGAAATGTGGCTGTGTTTAAATTAACGGTGAGGAAAGTAGTTTTTATTTCATCTTACTTAAATTTTAAGAAAAGAATGAAAAAGCGTATCTCATTGAAAATTTAATTGGTAAAAATGATTTAAATCAAAGTATTAGTGTTTCATATGTAATAAATTTCCAGAGTATACCAATATTTAAATTCAAACACAGCCAATTAAATGTAGTGTTTCAAAATACTAGTATGTATACAAATTTATCAAGCTTTTCTCACCAATTAAATTTCTAATGAAACTTTTTCCCAATTTTTCCCCAGTTTTATTATTTATTTTTCATTCTTTCAATATTTTTATAAATATCAAATTACTAGATCTCTTGGAGTAATTCTATCTTTACATTGAAGTAACGTAGGATCCATTTCAAGACCCTTCTCTCTTCTTCTCTCTCTCTCTGTTTTTTTTTCATACAATGGTCATTTTTTCCTCTCACCATAGTTAAGAAGTTGAAAGCAGCTCCATCCTGGCGGCGTATGCTTTTTAACCATTTTTACAGCCAAAAGCCAAATTGATGAAAAGTTCATCCATATATACGTAAATGTACTAAGTGCACCTTTTGGGATGAAAACGTAGATCCAATCATGAACTGAATGGATTTGGTTACATGTAGGATATGCATAGATATTTAATGTTTTTTTTTTTTTCATGTTTATCCCAATTAAATTTACATATCCCTCTCTTCCTCACCCATTCTTTCTCTCACGCATCTTCTCTATAAATAAGAGTGTTTTGAAAAATAAGTTTTCTTTTTGGTAAAATCTATTGCATCTAGCTCATTTAACTATTTCTTTATCAACATAATTTGGTTGTTTGTATTTTATAAAACTTTAAGTTAGCTCCCTTCTTATAATAGAAGACTTTCTTCCTTAAGCAAGGTGCCGAGTTTCCAAATCTGTCTCCAAAATTCTCTCTTATTTTGTTTTTTGCCCCCCATAAAATTCACCTAGTTAATTCATAATCCATAAGATTAGAGGGTTCAAGTGGCTAACAACCTTGTTGAAGGCTGATATATAAGTGCTTGGATGAGTCCAATGAGATGCTCCTTCGATCCTAAATATAAGATCTTTATATACACTACTATAGAGGTCTTACATTTAGAAATAGAGGAGTATATCCTAACCTTAAGTTCCAACTCACCGTAACTTTTACTTACCAAAAAAATCTATTTTATTTACCTACACATCACAATAAAGATATTTTTCTTTCAATGCAAGGTTAAGTAGTTTTAGCTGATCAGCTGAAGTTTAATTTTCATGATGTTGGTTATATATATATGTAAGACCCATGTCACATGTCTATTAATATTCTCTCAACAATGATCAAGTAGGAAAGGAAGAGAGATAATTAAAAAAAATGATTCGGGTGTTTTACCAAAAAAAAATCATATTAACTAATTTAGTTAACATTCTTAATCTACTTAAAATGATTAATTAGGTTTTATATTAGAGACATGAGAATATATTAAATCCCTTTCCCTCAAATTAAATCATAGTGATGAGTCAACCAACCCATTCGATGCAAACATTAATTCTGTTTGAATCTTATGGCCTCTAATCGTTTCGTTGTCGACCAAAGTAGAAAAATAAAAACATCTGATGAAGACAATGCCATTTAGATAAGGATAACAATTAATGAAAAGGCCACTTGTTAACTGCCAACTACTCGTAGGGCCCTTCCTCTCTTCTGGGGTCTCTAGGGACAGCGTGTATATATATTGGGTACATGCACAGGGCTATTCACAAATACTATCAACAATGGCTTCCAAGTTGGCCTTTCTTCTTCTTTCTATCTTTGCTATCTCACTTCTGATCTCCTCGGAGGTCACAGCTAGAGACTTGTCTGAGTCTTCCTCAAATAATGGTGAGATGAATCCCTTTGTTGTGAACCTCTCTCCAGTAGTGATGCTTTTCTTTTAAAAATAAAATAAAATATAATCCTCCACTGTGTAATTTCTATATTTTATTCATTTGTTTTTATCTTGCCTCGTCACTTTAATGCTTTAGTTAAATATTTGGTTTTTTGCACCAAAGCTTATGGGATCTCAAAACCTGCTATAATAACAAAAATATCCCTCATATAAGAAGGAATATTATTATGTTGTGCAAGTTTCCTTCCCCTTTTTTTGGCCCTGAATTAGTAGTAGGCTGTCTAGAGTTATTTTGGGTTAATATTTTAACCAGAAGTTTTATACAGCAGGGATCGATGTATCCAATATGTCATAGTATATTATTATTCTGTGATATTTATATTATGATGGAGCTATGTTTTGGTTCGAAATCCTTACATTTTGCCGATACTTAGCCATAAAGCTATTATATAAAAAGCAGAAAACTTTTTTTGTCTATATTCAAGAGAAAATCTACTATGTATTTCTCTTTTCTAACCGTTCTAGTTTGCAGCTGAGGTAGACACAATGAAACATGGAGAGGTAGAAGATGCCAAGTATGGTGGTGGCGGTTACCCAGGCCGTGGAGGCTATGGGGGTGGCGGTTATCCAGGCCGTGGTGGCTATGGCGGCGGAGGCTATCCTGGCCGTGGTGGCTATGGTGGTGGAGGATATCCCGGCCATGGTGGACACGGTGGTGGTTACCCAGGCCATGGTGGCGGTGGACACGGTGGCGGCGGACACGGGGGAGGGTATTGCCGCTATGGATGCTGCGGTGGAGGGTACGGAGGAGGCTGCAGAAGATGCTGCTCTTACGCCGGTGAAGCTGTAGATGCACAGCCAAACACTGAATCTCATAACTAAAAGTATTATGCATCAAGTAATGAATAAAGCTTGGGCTTACAGGTGTATACCAGGGCTTCACTTTCTTATAGGAGTGAGGTTTCAAGCCTCAAGTGGTCAAAGTAGGATTTGTGTGTAATTTCCATATTTGCACTATAAAGCATGAATATGATATATGCACAGTACTGTGAGATTGCTTTTGGCAATCAAGATATGAAGATGCAATTAATAAAAGAGAAGTTTGGCTATTATTGATATCCTAGTACGTTACAAGTCCTCATTAACGAATTAGCAATATGTGGTTTACAAAGTTCAAAATTTTTGCAGTTGTTAAACTCGAGATGGAAGGTTAATGAATTAAGCTATTAGTACTTTACAATTCCAGATTAAATATCATTTTGGAGAGCTTAGGCTCGAATAAAAAACTAACATTAAGGGTTCATTTGGTACGGGGTAAATGGAGCAAATATTTTAATGAATTCTATAAATTGAAGATGTGGGGTTAACAGCTTTTTACTAATTTGTTTCCTCTTTTATCTTACATATTCTCTTTATTAATGTTTTATAACCCCATTTTTCTAATTTTTTAAATTGATCTCATTAGAATTTCTCCTCTCTTTCTTTCCTTTGCAATTTTCTCATACCAAGCATGACGTAACAGTGAACTTCAGAATGTATGAAATGTATTGGTCCGAAACTGAATTTGCAATGAAATTTTTTCCTTTGCAAAAAAAAAAAAGTCACTAAATTGATTAACCATGAAATTTCACTAATTACCGATGGTGCTAATTTTGAAGCCAGCCTATTCCAACTTAGCAATGAATCGTAGCACCTTAAATCTTTGCATGAAAAATTAAATATGTGTGTGTGTGTGTGTTTATGTATACATAATTATTGAAAAATACAAACATGTTATATGATAATTTCAATTACTTGTATGATAAAACTCTAATGTTATTTACCTATTCCAATTCCCATCCCGTTCTCATTTCTTGCAAATTCGTTCTAAATACTAAATATCGCCTTGATATATATATATATATATATATATATATTTGTGCCCCCCTTCTTTCATTCTACCTAGTCCCTCCCTCCCAATTATTTTTTAAATATTATAGCTAAATTCGATATAAAGGAGAATCAAAATGTAACTTTTTTTAAATTTCTTTTTTACTTATGCTTCTTCTTTTAACATTGACTTTTCAGACAAGATATTTTTCAGGAATAAAAAGAATATCCATAGCATTATATATTTTTGTAAAAATCTTTTAATTTTTATTATTTTTTCGCTATAACTTTAAACATCAAAGTTCTAGTTGCAGAAATACGAAAAATACAATCATCCAAATATTCGATCATAATAAAAATCTAATTAATTTATTTTTTCCATTTTTTTGTGTGTGTTTTTTTTATTAAATACCTTGATAAAATAAAGTATTCACACGCATTTGACTCTTGCGTGAGTCCACTAGCTAGGACTCTAGATCGCTGGAGGACAGTTTGGAGCTTATTGCCACATGGATTCTAAGTTGGATTTTAAAAAAAAAAATACATTTAGTATCATTTTGAGGTTTTTTTTTTCAAAAATTACTTTAAAGTTGAACCATTTTTTTAACTGCTGCCTTTTTGGTTTTTTTATTTTTAATTTCTTTAGATGTGAATTCTCTGAAACCAATTTTTCAATAAATTATTCAAACAATTTTTTGCATGTCGAATTTTTTATATTTATTATTTCAAGTTTTTTAATCATATATAACCATCGTCATTTTTTATTTCATATGAGTTTATAATTACAGCTATTAAATACTAATATTTTAAAATTAAGACACATGGCTATTTGACATAACGGATATAAATAACTTGATATGAGTATTCTCTTTTTTTGTCAAAGGTTTTTTTTATATAAACCTGTACAAAATTAAATCACTTTAGATTAATTGAGTCTTATCCTAACATCAGTTTGCAAAATGAAGTTATTAGAATAAAAATGATTTTTATGGAGAGTAGTCTAAACAAGTCCTAAATTAAACTTTGAATCCCGAGGGAGTCACATTGCATTGAGAATATATACCAAATCAAACTATATTTAGAAAATTGTCTAGAAATATCACATTGAGCAATCCAAATCATGATTGAGACAACGATTGCGCTCTAGATCTTTGAATTTGATAATTCCTGTGGACAAAACAAGTCGTTCACATTAAATTCATTGACCCATATCTTCAATATTTATGAGTGATTTTTTGCCAACAATATTTATGAATGATTAAATGCTCATTTATTTTGGTTCTGCCACTTCAACTAATAATGTACATAATTCAGAAAATTATTAATGAAGCAAATGATATTTCGTACATTTTTTTGCCTGAAAATGATATTTCGTACATGGTTGATTGAAACTCAGGATAGACTCTAATTTAGGCATCGACTAGAATATTTTGGAATTTTCATGTTGAGAACTATTTATCTATTACTATTATAAGGAAGGGGTATCTGCAGGACCATCTAGAAGCGCGACAAGTGACACAACGAGAAAGGAGATAAATGCATCAATTTTTTAATCATTTTGAAATAAAGAGTAATCTCTTTTACTAATTAATAAATCATTTAATAATTGTTTTATTATTGCATATATTGGTTGCCCCACGTTTAAGATCATGCAATATGGAACGTGGGTAGATTATTTCATTATAAGTAATTTTTGTATATATTGGTTGGCCCATGTTCTCTTTTACTAATTAATAAATTGTTTAATAATTGTTTTATCATTGCATATATTGGTTGCCCCACGTTTAAGAGCATGCAATATGGAACCTGGGTAGATTATTTCATTATAAGTAATTTTTGTATATATTGGTTGGCCCACGTTTAGGATCATGCAATTATGGAACATGGGTAGGTTATTTCATTATAAGTAATATGTTTTGTTTTGTAAATATATGATGATAGTTGTTAAATTAAAAAATTATCCACATTGTCCCGTATTTCGAGGCTATGTTATGGGTAGTTTTCTGATTTCAAATTAATATTTTATGTTTTAAATTAATTTAATTAATATTTTAAATTGTGAATTAAAACTGATATTTCATTAAAAAGCCACAATTGGTTACTATTTGGGTTCAAATTAATATTATTTTAAATTACAGTTAATAATCTTTCAAATGTTAAATTAATATTTCTTATTTCATAAAACTTAAATTAAAATTTATAGATTAAAAAGCTATGAACTTACAAATATGTTTATAAAATTAAAGAACCAAATAATTGAATAATCTTATGTGCTTGCATTGTTATGTTTTTGGGTGGAATTTTTTAAGGATGGTTAGTCTTTCATAAATCAAATTAATATTTTATATTTTAATTTATTTACTAAATTAAAATTAATATTAATATTTCATTAAAACCGGCAAAAGTTAAGGTGTTAATATTATGGGTAAGGTCACTATGCGCACAAAATCTGCTGCCCACTATGTGCACAAAATCACTTGTATCATCCTAATATATAGGCCACTATGCGCACAAAATCCGCTACCCACTATGCCCACAACTATATGGTATTTTGTGCTGTATAACTGCTATGTATTATGGGTGGAACTGTTGCTACATCACACATGTGCATTGCTAATAACGTTCTTTTTTTTTTTATTGTAACTGTAGATGAATTTTTCGCTCTATAAAGAGCAGGAGCCTATGGATTTATTTCAGTTAGCAAATTTCTCCTGTTGTTATCGCACCATCAGTGTTCTCCAAGTGTTCACATGGCTCCTGCATTTGATTCAGTTCGTGCTATTAACCTATGCAGACAAAATTAGAAAATCAAAGTTCGTGTGGTTCGATTATGGACTATGCCAGGATGCTACTCTTATGAAGAGATATCATCCATGGAAATGATTCTCAGGGATGAGGATGTAAGTGTTTTACTGATTAATTTAGGCATCTTCTTGTGTTCTAAGAGTTATTTTCTTACAGGGTGACAACATCCATGCTATAGTTAAGACTGTCTTCCTTCCATGACATCATAAGAATTTTGAAGAGGGAAAAACATATGTGGTGTCGTATTTTTATATTTCTCCTAATACAGGCTCATACCGAACCATTGATCATCCCTACCAAGCAAACTTTATTTTTTCCACTTATGTTCGACCATATGCGGATGATGGCAAAATAAACAACTTTGGTTTTACATTCCGTTCATTCTTTGAAATATTATCCGATCAATTTGATGATCGATATCTAAGGTAGGCTATTATATAAGTGTTGGATATGTGATTATTATGTTAAAATTATTTATGGTGAGCTAACTCTATATTTTCTCTTATAGATGTCATCGGGTTACTAACTGGAGTGGGAGAAAAAGAAGAATGCAATGTCAACGGACGCACATAGTTTAGGCTTGATGTAGAGTTATTGGGTGAAGGGTACACTCTTATTCTGAGTCTGTTTCTCCCAATTTAACCAAGTCAATGATTAAAAACTTAGGTTTAGAGTGGAATTTTTTCTTTTTTTTTCCTTTCATTTTGACAAGAAGGAAAAACTAGAATGTACATTGTGGGGAGATTTTACTAATGAAGTTCTGTAGCATGTGTCTCGTGTCCACGCTGGTTCTACTATCATCATCATTCAACTGTGCAAAGTTAGGGAATTTAAAGGTATGATACTGTTTATTTGACACCATAGTTACATTGGGTTCCTTTGAACAATAATAAATCTAATTTTTTTTCCATGTAATAACATGGCAGGAAGGAAAAAAGTTTTTAATTCCATGTACTCTTCCCATCTCCTGATTCATCCCACAATACAAGAAGTTCAAGAGTTTGTGCAGAAGTATGCAATTATATTGGTTTGAGTATAATAGAGTCTACATTTATTCCAAGTTTTATTGTATATGATAGCATTTATCTTTTTTTCTTAAATATTTTTCATAGATTGAAAAGTGTTGGGATTTAGTTGGGCCAAATACCTGCTCGAATTGCTCCACAAATTGTAGTATTTGTGGCCGACGATCTATTGGCTGTAGATGACCGAAGAAAAATAGTGGATTTACGATCTGGACCAACAGTGCATATATAGTGCAATGCATTGTTTTCTACTTCATTGGTTTGTATTTTTGTCATTCTTACTATTCTTATCTTAATACTGAATATATACCTTGTGTTATTTATTACAGGAATCTATAGTGGTTACTATGGCAGATGTTGTAGATGTGAGATCTAATTGTGGATGGATGTACACATCATGCAAACAGTGTAGGAAGAAAGTGGTTCTAGGTGGAGAAGGTTTCTTTTGCGAAAAGTGCCAAGCTATAGTAAAAGCTATTATTCCTAGGTAATGTTAATGTGATATATCTCTTTCGGTGGTCACAATTTTCATACAAAAATACGTATTATTTTATACAATATTGATATTTTATTAGCAGGTTCATGGTGGACTGTGAGATATTGGATGACACTGTATCATGTCATGTTGTAATTTTTGACCGAGAATTATCTAAACTGCTTGGATGTTCAGCAGCAGAATTGAAGGCACATCAGACTAATCAGGTTGTTAAACAGCAAGCATACAAATTGTTTTGTGTCATGCATATTTTTAATCCTGTGCCGTTTATATTTTCTAACCACTCATCAATTATTTATTAAGGACAACTCCGATGAAGGTATATTGTCATATATTCTTGAGCAGATATCTTGGAAGAGGTATTTGTTCAAGATACGTATTCTAGGAGATTATGTCAATAGGAATTCCAATGTGTATGTAGCTACTCGGTTGACAAATGATAAAGCCATAATGCAGTCTTTCTTGAACACATCTTATGAAGACACTGCATCAGAGGGTTGTACTTCTGTTGGTCTCACAGAAGAAAAGGTATAGCTATTTCATTTTCTATTATATCATTTTATTTATGTTTTGGATGCATTACACAAATATCTACATATGTTTCTATACATCTAAAGCTTTACATTTATGCAGAACACTGAGCAGTGCCTGATAGAATCATCTGATGGTGCAAGTTCTTCTGCTAATCAAACTGTGCATGCAAATTTCTTTGAATTATCAAAATTTGACTCAACCTCTACACACCAAGTGGCAACTGCAATAGGTCCAGGTTTCGAAGCAATGAGGTTCATAGTAGAATCTAAAGTTGCAATTGTAAACACTGCCAATGTTGAGAAGGCAAACCCATTTGGTAATTTCCCATTAGCTAATTGTCAACTTGAGTTAGAGAGTAGCAAGCACAATGCTAGTTTTGTGGAAATCCCTTCTACCACATCTGGACATAATGGTGCGAAGAACGGTACTGAAAATATGTTAAATCATCCACTTGGTGGAAATCTTGAAGTTGATGAAAATAATACATCATTTGCAAGACACTGCAGAGCAAAACGCAAACAAATCCAAGAAGAATAGGCTTGAGTTGATGATTTCAAACTTTCTGTCATGTTGTTAATATCATTTCTAGCTCTTATTCCTAATTTGGTATTTTTAATCTGTTTTTAGGTTATGTATTTATTTCCAGTTATTATGTGCGTTGGTCATGTTCTTAGAAACAATTATGCTTCTTATAATGGTCAAACAATTTTGTTGGTTTCATTTCATACTTATATGTTTATTTTATGTAATTTATATTTTGTCCTAGAACCATTAAGAAAAATATGATCGATATTTCGTCTATTTTATTATTCATGCAATATTTTACATATTTTTTTTACCTACTTGTCATTATAAATAACATATCAAATAATGATGTGACTTCTGCTTTTTTCCCCTTTAGTCTATTGAGATGCTTATACAGACTTTAAAAAATAAAAATTTAAACTGCTAATAAAAATTTAATGCTTATAGCTAGGATGCATGGCATATGTATTTATTTGTATTATCCACTTGTAGGACTTTCTTTTTTTGGTTTTTGTTTGGAGCAATGATCCACTTGTGTTGCAGTGGATTTAAAAATAGCTAAATCTATCCATATCTTACACACCATGTTTTTTCTAGGCCCACTAACAATTTAATAAATTTCGATTTAAGGTAGGGTGTTTGCGACAATAGTGTCAAAAAAAGCAAAAAAAAAAAAAAAACAAAGAAAAGAAAAGAAATTGCTTCTAATATGATAAGTACTATAGATTTCAATTAGCCTATTATTAGCAATTTAAAAACTAAGCAAATTGATGATTTCCTCTATTGCCAACTTTGTTTACAATATTCCGAGCCACCACTAATTTTTTTGCCTTTTATACAATAATTAATTATTCCCTATCTGGTATTCATTTTATTTTTGAGGAATTAGCTAATGAGTTTGTTTAAGTCGTTTGCCTGGGATTTGCACTATTGATTATAGGTGATTCAAATTTATATTTTATGTGGGATTGTGTAATTTCAATTTTTGACTGCATTATTTTGTATATTTCAATTTTTTTGGGTTGGTGCTCTCAAAGAATTTTCATTGTTGACGTTAACATTAAATTTTTTTTCTTGTGTTTGAAATGTTCTCTTTTCTGTTACATGTATACTTTTTCCAAGAAAAAAGGTAACTATTTTTCTATATCATATTTACTTTTTCTGAATTAAAAAAAAAAAAACTAACACACTACCCATGTATTGATGAAATGTTCTGATTAACCTACTTTTGGATATATTTTCCGTGTTATGTTTTTCTGTAATTGCTTATTAGGGTATGTTTAGGTTATTAAGATATTAATTTATTCCTTTATAATTATAATATATGGCAATAAAAACTCATTATAGGTGATAGCCTTTTTTATTTAAAAATTTTATTTTTTTTATCTATGTTTTACTTAGTTAATAGCTGATTTTGTGTTTTTTTATGTTTTATTTTTTTAGTTATTTGATAATAACTTCTTCCTATTTACATGGGCAGTGGGTTGTTGTGGCCATGGATAGTCTTTTCATAATGGGCAACAGCCACTTCTCAGGTCAATTGCTGATTAATGGGTTAGGAGTTCATATTATTTTTAAATGGAAAATAAAACAGGTTAATTTTTTTAGCAAAAAATAAAACAGGTTATTAAGATATTAATTTGTTCCCTTATATATATAATATATGACAATACAAAAATCATTATAGGTAATAACGTTTTATATTTAAAATTCAGATTTGTTATGTCAGTTCATACAAAACAGTAATTGCTATGTGAATTATTAAAAAAAGAAAGTGTATCTTATCTTATTAAAGATTAAAGATTAATAGATAAATCCCCGTCAATCAATATAATAGTTTATTATACTTAATTTTTAATAGCCTTTTTAATAGAGCCAGATTCAGTTAAAATCTCCACGTCCCCAACTTAATTTGAAACAGTCAAATCTTTTAAATATTGTTGTTTCATATTATTATGAAAATAATTATTTTTATTATTATAATCAAAGTACATAGTATAATATCTTAAGTATAACAGAACATAATATAATAACGTAATATATCATCACATGCCTTATATGTAGTATACTATTATAGCTATAATAAATATAATATTATATAAAATATGATGTAATATAACTTTGTGATTATAATATATATGACGTAATGTATATTTAGATTATTTGCTCTAACCCTGTCTGCTACCATTTATGTAAATAAAAATATTAATTTTAGACCAAAATGGAAATACAACGAAACAGAACTTGTAAGATTATGTAAAAAGAAGTCTTTTGCAATCTGACTATTTGATTAATTAAAAAACTCTTTGCTTCTATATTTTTTCATTCAGATTACACATGGTCTATCTTTAACGCTTTTTGTGCATGCAATTTTTTTTTCGGTCATAAACAAAATTGGTTAACATGGCTGGTTTTAGCAATAAATAAACAACTATAAAGATTTTTTTATTTATATCTAATTTATTATCATATTTATATAACTCGTGTCCTATATTTATGCTTGGTGGTTACGGTCGTGATTTAACTAATATCTCTCTACCCGTGGCATTCTAGGAGATATTTTCTTTATTTTGCTTTCTACAAACTTCCACTTCTCATTATCATGATCTCAGTTGCTTCAAAACTGATGGCCACATGAAGGAGGGAGCACATTCCATGCTTATCACAATGATGAGCATGGAGTGCTCATCACAATTTGAACCATCCAGATTGATTTTTAGATAATTCAGATTGAATTTAAATTTTTTATTTTAATCAATTTTTTGTTTTAATAGATGCATAATTTAAAATAAATATAATGTCATAACTAACATATCCTTAAAAAATAAATGTATCATTAAAAAGTTGTATATTAAAAATTTTAAATCTAAACCATTCATAATAGATTTTGGATGGTTTAGATTGCATTACAGTAATGATTACATAGTGCTTATCGTTGTGATGAGGTCTCCCATTTTGAATAAAATTAAAATTAAGCGGGAAGTTAAGGTAACTTCTATCACTTTTTACCCACTTTCTCCACTTCCTTATGTTTTTCTCAATTTTTATTTTTCATTTTTTTTGTTAAAGCCATGATTTATATTAAAAATTTACGATTTTTCCAAAACTTTTTAAATTTGAGTTTTGAAATCATATCATATCATATCACATCATATATCATATATGAGAAGTTAAGAAGGGGAGAATTTGTTGGATGATTCAAATAGCCTTATATTAAGCTGTTTCTTCTCAATAATTTTTATGAGATGCTCAACCTTTAGAGTCTTGTGAACCTAAGCCTACAGGTTTCATTATGGTTCTGTCTGCTCTGCTCTCTGTCTCATCATCTCATTGTTTTTGTTGTTCTCATTTGGATACGTTTCTTTTCTGTAGTGTTGATGAGTGGATCATCATCTCCATGATTTCTTGAATTTGGATAGCATAGAAAGGAGAGTTTAATTTCCATGATTTCTTTTTCTTTTTCTTCCTTCATCTTCTTGTAGGATTCATTTGTTGGTAACAGCAGAGGTTAGCCATCTGTTCAAAGTGATATTGAAATGGAAGCGAACACAAGGTCTAAGGAACAATGTTAATTGCGATATGGGAATGGATGCACGTAGGTGCAAAATTTTTCGTGTTATTCAAGCTTTTGCTGACTTAAAATGTTAATAGAGCATATAAGAATATTGCACGGGCACCTACAATATGATAAAAGAGGCCTTTTACGGCAATTAACATGAGCTTTTCACGGCGGTTTTGAGTAGAACGTCTATGTCATTGACAGTAAAAGGTAGAAGACTTTATTTTATTGCATCTTATTGATACGTAATCATATTTTTATTTTAAAAAAATTGAAGTATATAATACTGAGTTCAAGCAAGATTGTGCCCTTAAGACATTATAGCATTATTTTCATTTTAATAGAATTTAAAAAGACTTGTATACAGTGCTGTTTCTTCAAATTTTTAACACTTAAGGTTTATTATTATATTGACAACTAAAATATTTAATATTTATTTTACATTTTAGATTCAGAATAAAAATCTTGAATAAATATTTTAAATTTTAAATTAATAAAAACCTAAAAATCAAATAACTCTATTTTATGATATTATTTTTATTTTAAACATATGTGTGGGATCTTATATCTAGAACATGAAGCAATAACTAAGAAAGATACACACGTCCGGTCCAATAATGATTTATAGTTTACATTGTTGATGGTTGTTATCAAATTAAATTATACGGGTGTATTTTAAATCTCAAATTGGAAAAAATAAAAAATTTAAATAACTATTTACACACACACACAAGTGGATACTTGGTCTTCCACCAAAATTAAGTGCTTCAATCACATTTATACATAACAATGTTATAAGTGAAGTCAATTTGTCTTTGTAATCACATATGGTTAATTGTGATTATATTAACAAAACATGTTAGAAAAGTATATAAAATATAAGAGCAAGACGCTCTAAATATCTTGAAAATAATGATCTTAAATGATAGAAACATCACAAAAAAGAACTTTCAATATTACTTACAAAGCAACTTTTTATGATATTTTATCTTGAGCATATATATGATTTTTTTTTTTGTGACAGAAGTATATATATGAATTTAACTAATTTAACTGGTCACTATATAGTTATTGAACTTTTTATAATATATGAAGAAATACTAATTTGTACCATACTAGTTTTAAAAATAGCTGCAGAAAGACTTTTCTTTGGCTTAACAGCTGAACCATGTTGTTTTTGTATTGTTAAATATTTTTATAATAAAACATATTACATTATTTTATAAATACAAGTTAATTAAAAATGATTTAGTTTATTTGTAAAATTGCCTTCTGATTAATTTCGATTCAACTCCTTAATCATTTTCAAATCTTTCCAAAACTTTAAATATCACTTTTGAGCGCGAAAATAAGCTTGGGACGATTAAAAAAAGGAAAATGACAACAAAATACCATGTGAATTTCAAAAAGACAAATAAGGCACCTGAATAAGTAAAATGACAAATAGGGCATTGGGTACCAATCTAGAATTAAGATTTTTGGCCAAAAGACCAAATTGCACTAATGAGTAAGGTACAAAGAAGTGAAACTGATGAGAACATAAACATAGCAACCGGTTGAGCAGCACGTGAAGAAGGAAAGAGGAATGCTGGAGCAACACATTAAAGCTGAAAAGAGGTAAGTTTAAGTTGGTAGTCTTTAGAAATGGTATAATCTTACTCCTCCACATCACCATTTTGTTGGGATTGCTGATTTAATAGATTTTGGTTGTGGGCAAGAGGGTTTGTAGCAAGAGAGAAAGTGAACATGTTGCATTACGTGATGGTGGGGTTCGGGTAGTTCTTTTTTGTGGCTGCTTTATGGCGCAATGGTAGGGACGGGTGTGTTGGAGATGAGGTTTTATACTTTATATTGAGTATTTGGAATGATGTAACAGAAATAAAAAAAGGTGGCAAACAATTACATAGGCGTGAAGTTTGTGTTCAGGTAGTGAATGTTGTTAAAATCAATAATGGAGTTGTTAAACCCTATAATAAAGTTGCGAATAAAAGAAAAGTTTCTCTCTATGTGTGTGTTTTGATGTCACGTACGTTGATGGAAACTAATTCGCGGAGAAGTTAATTTTTTTTATTTAATGTTGTTTGTTGCAGGTTAGCAAGTGGTGATGTTTTGTAACATTGTATCAACATCTTCAAAAAGACTTGCTTGTTATTTTCACATAGATGGGAAGTTTGTAGAAAATGGCGGGTTAAATACTGTGGTGGGACTGTCAGAGTAAGAGTAATAAATGAGAGTACAAAACTTGAAGATTTCAAGGCAATGATAGGAGAATGGTTCAGCATAGATTGTCATTGCTATGATATTAAATACACTTTTAGTTTTTATGAGAGGGTATTGGTAGATCTTATAGATGATGGTGAAGTTGATAATCTATTTGAATATAATGACCATAATGCACATATTTATATAGTACATAAAGGTAATGACAATGTGGAGGAAGGAATGGGTTATCCAGAAACGTAAGTGAGAAATTCTTTTTGTGGTTATGAAAGTTGATAATTGTTGTAATATTGTAGTAAATCTCTTAACAATAGTGGTAATTATAAATGCAGGATCTTAAGAATAGTGGGACTGTTAGAATAGAGTGATGAGCCTACGTTAGAGGGAAATGCTTTGGAAAGTACAAGTTATGGAGGCAGTGAAAGACCTAATGTAAGCCTGCCATACGGAGTAGTGAGTGCACCTACACCTTTGCTAGAGATGAATTCTTTGAAATGGAAGGAATTATTGTTAGGACGGAACCAGAATTTTACAAATGCAAAAGATTTCAAGAAGAAAGTACATAAATTCAGTATTGCAAACAAGTTTGAGTACAAATATGTGAAAAATTGTAGGGAAAAAATGTATGTGAAATGTAGTGTTGAAGGTTGTCTATGGAGGATAAGTGCAAGAGTGAGTAGAAAGAGTACTCCCTTTTTACGTGTGGCAACATTCATAAATGAGCATGTTCATAATGCTTAAGACAATCTTCGTGTGGAACATTGTGGTTCAGCTAGCTTGACATCATCAATCATCATTGATGAGGTAAATGATCACATAGACAGGCGTCCAAATGATATAAGGAAGAGTTTGGAAACAGATTATGGTGTGAAGTTGACATATAAATAAGCATACAGGGCGAAGCAAAAAGCTTTAGAGGACATATATGGCAGGCCTGACCAGTCTTATATGCTTATTCCATGGATATGTGAACTGTTGAAGGAAATAGATAACAAAACTATGGCCAAATGGGTGGGTAATACTAATAACACATTTGAGCGTGCATTCATAGCATATGGGTGTTATATAGAAGGCTTTATAGCTGGTGCTAGACATGTACTGTACATTGATGAATGTCATTTAAGTGGACTGTATAAGTGGACGTTACTGTCAGCCTTTGCTTATAATGCTAACAATGAATTGTTACCTTTTGCGATTGCTATTATAAAGAGAGAGACACTTGAGGATTGTACATGGTTCTTATACATGATTAAGGAGATAGTTGGGTCGATAGAATTGACAATTGTGTGAGATCGACACAATGCGATAATAGGTGCTGTGCAAGCAATATTTGGTGGTGAGAGGCATGCATATTGTTACAGACATGTTAAGGAAAACTTCAGTGCACAAATGATAGAGGAAAGAGGAAGACTAGTGGGAAAGTAAGGGAGGAGGGACTGTAATACCTAGATGCCATTGCATATGTAAGGCTTGACACCGAGTTTGATGGTGCAATGGATAACATGACAAAGTTCAATCCATAATTATTTGAGTGGCTTCTTAATCATGGTGATGTTGAAAGGTGGGCCTTAAGTAAATTCCTATTTAAACGGTAGGATAACATCACAACAAACCTTGTTGAGTCATTCAATGCTTGGATATTGAAAGAGAGACGATATAATGTTGACCAACTTATACATGAGCATCGTGATAAAGTAGCAAAGAAGATGTATGCAGCAAGCATAGCAATGAGTAATTGGAAAAATAGTGTAGGCCCAAACATAAATGAAAAATTGGTAGACAATATTGCTAGATCAGCACGCATGTTGAGTGTACCTTATGGAGGAGGTAGGGTGTGTGTCCATATAGCAAAAGGAGTTGTATATGTTGATCTTGGTTTAGGCAAATGCACTTGTGCAGCTTGGCAAATATCAGGCATTCCATGTCCCCATGCCTGTACAGCTATTAAGGCTATGAATTGCAATGTGTATGATTTGTTGACGAATGCTACAAGATTACATCACAGCAAAAGATTTATGGTAGGACTATGATTCTAGTGGTGACAGTAGACATGCCAAATCCTAACAATTACTGGGTGAAAAATATAGCAAGTCAAGTGTTCTTGGCACTGCCTTTGACTAATTGACCACTAGGAAGGTCTAAAATAAAAAGACGAGTCACAGTTCCAAAATAGGAAGATCTACTATTGTAGCACATGCCAACAAGTTGGGCACACAAAAAGAACATGTAAGAATCCAAATCCAAGTTGAAGTTATAATACAATAGATATGGTGATCTTTTGGAGTAAATGGAATGACTTTTGAACCCTTCTTAACTTTTTTGGTGCATGGGTTAGTAGACAGGGTATCCCATTTACTAATGATTTTAATGAACGAGATATGTTTTGTGGGTTGATTGACAAGAAAACATTAAGTGCTAGTTTAATCTTAATGTTAACTTGTCATTTGAATATATGTAATGTATCTGCTGTAATATGGCTGCTGGTTCTTGGTAAATACTGTTGCGTAAATGGTACATTCTATTGCACGTATAGTTAGTATGAAAGTTAATGGTTCAATGTTTACCGTGATGTACTTGAGGTGCAGTCATTTGAATATATGTAATGTATCTGCTATCATATGGCTGCTGGTTTTTGGTAAATACTGTTGTGTGAATGGCACATTTCATTGCACATGTAGTTAGTATAAAAGTTAATGGTTCAATGTTTACTGTGATGTACTTGAGGTGCAGTCATTTGAATATATATATAATGTATCTACTGTCATATGGCTGCTGGTTTTGGGTAAATACTGTTGTGTGAATGGTACATTCTATTGCACACGTAGTTAGTATGATAATGGTTCAATGTTTACTGTGATGTACTTGAGGTGTAGTCATTTGAATATATGTAATGTATCTACTGTCATATGGCTGTTGGTTTTTGGTAAATACTGTTGCGTGAATGGGACATTCTATTACACATGTAGTTAGTATGAAAGTTAATGGTTCAATGTTTACCGTGATGTACTTAAGGTGTAGTCATTTAAATATATGTAATGTATTTGCTGTTATATGACTGCTGGTTTTTGGTAAATACTGTTGCGTGAATAGTACATTCCATTACACATATAGTTAGTATGAAAGTTAATGGTTCAATATTTATTGTGATGTACTTGAGGTGCAGTCATTTGAATATATGCAATGTATCTGCTGTCATGTGGTTGCTAGTTTTTAGTAAATACTGTTGCGTGAATGGTATATTCCATTATACATGTAGTTAGTATGAAAGTTAATGGTTCAATGTTTTACCATGATGTACTTGAGGTGCAGTCGTTTAAATATATGTAATATATCTGCTGTCATATGGCTACTGGGTTTTGGTAAATACTGTTGCGTGAATGGTATATTCCATTGCACATATAGTTAGTATGAAAGTTAATGGTTCAATGTTTACCGTGATGTACTTGAGGTGCAGTCATTTGAATATATGTAATGTATCTGCTTTCATATTACTGCTGGTTTTTAGTAAAATTCAGCATCGAATTGTATTGTTCATAGCAGAAAATCTACCCAGCTCGCCAAAAAGTTACAAAACCCAGTATAAAAGTAGTAAATCACATTGAGAAAGTTGTAAATCCCACTATGTGTTTTGCAAAATTCATTGCCAAGTTGTATCGTTTTAAAACCAAAGTTGCCCAACCCAATAAATATAACACTGCAAAACCCAATATACAAGTAGTAAATCGCGTTGTTAAAATTGTAAATCCCACTATATGTTGTGTAAAATTTAGCACGGAGTTCTATTGTTTTAAAACCAAAGTTGCCTAGCTCAACAAACATAAGACTGCAAAACCCACTATACAAGTAGTAAATCGCACTGTAAAAGTGGTAAATCCCACTATGCGTTTTGTGAAATTCAGCGTGGAATTGTATGGTTTCTGAAAGAAAGGTTGCCCAGAGAAAAACAGAAGGTTGCAAAACCCATTACAGAAGTTGTAAAACTTACTGTGAAAATTGTAAATCCCACTATGTGTTTTACAAAATTCAACGTCGAGTTCTATTGTTTTAGAACCAAAGGTGCCCAGCCCAATAAACATAAGGATGCAAAACCCACTATACAAGTAGTAAATTGCACTATGAAAGTTGTAAATCCTACTATGTGTTTTGTGAAATTCAGCGTGGAATTATATGGTTTCTGAAAGAAAGGTTGCTTAGAGAAAAATAGAAGGTTGCAAAACCCATTATAGAAGTTGTAAAACTCACTGTGAAAGTTGTAAATCCCATGTGTTTTGTAAAATTTAGCGCTGAGTTCTATTATTTTAGAGCCAAAGTTGCCTAGCCCAATAAACATAAGGCTGCAAAACCCACTATACAAATAGTAAATCGCACTGTGAAAGTTGTAAATCCCATTATGTGTTTTTTGAAATTCAATATGGAATTGTATAGTTTCTAAAAGGAAGGTTGCCCAGAGAAAAACAGTAGGTTGCAAAACCCATTATAGAAGTTGTAACACTCACTGTGAAAGTTGTAAATCTCACTATATGTTTTGCAAAATTCAGCGCTGAGTTGTATCATTTTAAAACCAAAGTTGCCTAGCCCAATAAACATAAGGTTGAAAAACCCACTGAACAAGTAGTAACACTCATTGTAAAAGTTGTTATTCCCACTATGTGTTTTGTCAAACTCAACGTGATATTTGTATTTTTGTTGAGAAAAGTTATCCTGCCTCTCAAAACAGGTTGTCAAACCCCTTGAAGAAGCGGTCAAATTCACTTCGAGGGTTGTAAATCTCATTACATGTGTAGTAACATTATGGGAAAATGGTTTAACATTACTTGAAAATGAGGCACCTTTACATTCCCTAAAAACAGTTTGTGAAACCCCTTACATACATAACTTTAACTAAAACATCATTAAACTTAGACAGCGCAATTTAGTGCCGTGATGCATGTTGCTTTTTTCTCGGTGTGGGTTCTGTGGATGACAACAATTTCAATGCTTCTTCACGCCTTGAATTGAGCTCATGATTAACAAGCCACTACATTAGGTTTTGTCAGAAATCAGCAACATGTTCTTCACTGTAGTCAAGCGTCACACCGGGCTCCCATTTGCTCAACCATATTAAAACATGAATGCCACAATCTCGCCTGCACATGGCAACAATGTCCATGAGTGAAACACGAAGTAGCATTCATACATTATTACATCAACAAGTAATACCACTCACATATTGTTTTGTTGAGGAATAGAGGCCCAAATAATGTCACTTATCTGCTTCTTTCCACTGGTATTGGGCTTTACTATCTCAATCATGTCATAAAATCAATCCCTCTACACAACACATACTTGCATTTGTAAATAAATTGGTAAACAAACAACATCTTACATAAGAATAGTAACAATATTCTTACACATCTGGTGACCACAGTCATCATATCATCATTAGCTGTACCTTTCTTCTTACTCTTCTTAGCAACAAAACTTGGCTTCACTGAGTCTAGCACATAGAAATTTATTGTCTTAGGCTCAAGCACAAGACAAAACCAGTTAGCACCAATAAGTATAGGTCCAAATATCAAGTCACAATCTCCTATGTTGTAACTGACATATTCAGGCAAAAACTGCTTTTCTTGTTTTCTAGCATCCCACCAAGATGGGTTCGCAGCTAGTATTGCTTGCAGCATTGAATGATTAGTCATGTAGCAGTAATTGTTTTGTAAACATCTTAGCAACCTTACCATAAAGTTAGCATCTAATATGTGTCGTTTCACTTCTCCTTCGCTCTTCATATCAGCTAGTAAAGTCTTGCACACAACTGACATGAGCTGTTTGCAAGTAAATTTTAGTTTTTTCTCCAGGTATACATGAGCATCAAATATAAAAGTTATAGTACTTAGCCCAAGATCACAATACTAACTTACCCGGTTACCTATTCTCTCAATTCCTCTAAGTGTCTTTAGCTGATCTCGAGTGATATCCTCATCAAATATTTAACTAAAGGCCTAAAAATGTGTTCCTAGTATCATTATGTGTGTAGTTAATCAGTAAATAACCCATAAGTAATATCATTCGTCATGTGAATAGTAACTTACATGTCACCCTCCTGACTTGAACACATGCGGGATATCATGTTAAAAAACTTGTCCTTTTCCTCCATATTCCTCTTTTCCCTTTTAACAGGCCTTGTCAAAATCTATGGAGAATTTATGGTTGACTTCACCTCCCTCTGTGATCTCTTGGGCTGTGCATTCTTGTCCACGGGGGAAACATTAGGGGAATCCATATTTCCTACTTGTATTACTTCTTCCTCAACATCAATCATGTCGGCCTCGTCCGAGTCATCTCCATGATGATATATGTGACCTGAGTCCTGTCCATCATCATCACCTCCCTCATTTTCATCATCACCTCCCTCGTTAGCATCATCACCATCATCAGCTTCATCTTCTCCCTTATATTCATCTCCAACTTCACTAGGGCCCTCATCTCCCACAGTACGATTTTCCTCCATCGTTATGTGCACCTTATGTAGCTCGTCCTCTACTGCACTAACATGTCTCTTGTAGCTTAAATCAATTACAGCCATCAACTTTTAATGCAAGCTCTGCAACTCCTGCATCACATTATTAAAAAAGATCAAACACTTTATCTTGTTAATGCACATTGAAATTACCAAGCAAAGCACACACAGGATGTAAGTCAGCGACACTTCTACTTGTTCTCTCCTCATTCTCAACCCTAACTTTAGAGCCCTTCTCCTTATACAATAAGCCTCTGTTGCTCTGCCTTTCTTTCTTTGTCATCTCCTTTATCCTCTCATCAGTCCAGAATTGAATAGCATTTATTGACCCATCTCTAACAGATTTAGATAGTGGGAAGCGCTTAGCAAGATATAACTGCAACATCAAATTATTAACTTTATCATCACTCGATTCAAACATACAAGAAAAAAATAATGGTAATAAATACATACCAATAAGAGGTAGATGCATCCTCCGATGTTGCAACTCCCTTCATCATTGTCTTCCCTTACATTTCTATACACGTCGACATAATCTTCCATCTCTTTTCACAAGTTGTTCACAATGTATGTGACCCAATCAAATCAGTGAAATCCATTCATAGTACAACACATCACCCTTACTAGCTTGTCACTCACTATTGTTTGTGAGGCAGGAGCTAAAAAACTCCCAAGTGTGTACAACATGAATAAGAACTCAAAGTTCTCTTCATTCTCCCCAGATTTAATGTCTTTAAGTATCTTGGTAAAAAAGACTTTACCATATTCATTCTTCAACCTCTTATATGTTTCATCATCATCATCCAGATCTGTTCTTACCTTTTTCCCTGTGTGGGGTACATTCAACAACTCTGCAACATATTTTGCATCAATTTCTTTGGTCTTCCCCCTTATTGTAAATTGATGGATAGGCGGATCATATGCTCGAAACATGCGTACTATGAGGTCACGAGGGAGTCTCTCACATCCCATATCAAGCAAACTTGTGAATCCCAAACTTTGTACCTTGGCTTTCAATCTGTCATTGCTATTTATAAATTCCACAAATGACTTGTATTGCCGAACTGAGCAAGAGTGCTAAAAGCAACTTTTTTCATCTGCTTCTTCTTCGTCCCTTGCTTCTTTGGTTTGTTCACTTTATCATTATACTTCTTCCTCTCCTCCGGTGGTAGCTCCCTCCATGCCTGCCTCGCTAACTTCTTTTCTCCTATTCCTAAACTCTTTGCCCGCCTTAAATTCGTAGAGAAACAACATGTACCCATTCTTCACTTGTCCACTTGCCTCTCCTTCTCCTTCTACTTGTACTTGTAATACCATTTTCCTTGCTACAATGACACCACTTGTTAGTCATTCATGATAATATATTTCTTTTACAATAATGTCGTCAATTCCATTAACAAATAAAGTCAATTACACTAACAAACATAGTAAATTTTATTAACATATCACCAAAATACCATTGTCCAATCAATTAACAAATGTAGTCAAGTCCACTAATAAATGTAGTAAATTTCATTAACATCACCTACAAAACCATTGTCCAGTCAAATGAATTTGCATCATGACAATGTTGTTATTCCCATAACAAATCTAGTCACTTTCATTGACTAATGTAGTAAATTTCACTAATTAATGTAGTAAATCTCATTAACATATCACCTCATAACTATTGTCCAGTCAATTACCAAATATAGTAAATTCTACTAACAAATGTAGTAAATGTCATTAATATATCACCTTAATATCATTATCAACTCAATTGAATTTGCATCACAACATGTTGTCATTCCCATACCAAATCTATTCTTTTGCACTGGCGAATGTAGTCAAATACTCTAATTAATATTGTAAATTTCATTAACATATCAATTAACAAATATAGTCACTGCCAACACAAATTTAGTCGTTCTCAGACCAATAGTTGTTATTTCAATACAAAACCAACTATTACTATTTATTACTTACCTCATCAAATTTACTACTCAGCTAATAGAATTATTACTTTCTAAATTACTACAAGAGGATAACCTTTGCAAATTTTACCCACGTAAGGACAAACTTTTCAGCCTAAACCATTGAATGAAAATGAAAGTAACTTTATCATTGCCGCGCATGCAGACAAAATTTTACTAAATTCAACTTCTTTAAAATCTCACCTTCTTCACATAGAAAGCTATACTCTTTTTAGCAAAGTCAAATAACACCGACAAAACTATCCTTTCCATTTTGTTCTTTTCCTTCAAATCAAAATAAAACAATCACCACAACAAAAGCAATCCTTTGTTCTAATTAAAGGCCACCCAAAATGGATTAAACACTATCAGTCACAATCATTTCCAAATGTATACACAACCAAATACATGAGTAATAAGATAGAAACAACTTTTTTCGTCCTACAACAACTTCTATGGGAACAACAAAGATGGAACCACAAAGAGCATCACTGCATAATTACATTTTAAGCTTCGAGGATCCATCGAAAATGCTCTATGAACAACAATATTCAAGTTTTCTACATGTTTAGTTTCAAAAGCGACGGCGGTAATGTGATTTCGGAGAACCCTTTTTGGTTACTAGAGGAGCTTGGATTTGGTTTTGTTGAGTGGGGGCACTTTCTGTTTCAGCGGGTTGCTTTTACTGACTGGAGGAGGTAGTTCCAGTTCCTGTTTCACTGAGTGGGAGGGTTGCTTTTGCCGAGTAGGGGGTTGCTTTCGCTGAGTGGAAGCAGTTCTTATTTCGTCGACTGGGGGTCTTGTTTTCGCTGAGTAGAGCCAGTTTCTGCCTTTTCTCCATCTTCTCAGGTTTCAAACATAATAAGGGTATTTCAGTCTTTTGGCCAAAAATCTAAATTCCAAATTGGTACCCAGTGCCCTATTTGTCATTTTGCTTATTCAGGTGCCTTATTTGTTTTTTTGAAATTCACATGGTATTTTGCTGTCATTTTCCCATTAAGAAATGTCTTAATTTTTTATTTTGAAAACTTTGAATGAAGTTTAGTTTAAGCTTAAAAACCTTAAATCTTAACTTTTTTTTATTTTTTTGAAGAAGGAATGACAGTAGCAAGGGAATAAGCATCGTCTAAATCTATGCCAGCAGTCACAATAAGACAAAGGATGCAAATGTTATCCAGAATGATTAGGCGTAAAGCATTTGTAGGTGGCATTTTAAGTTTGCCATCAAATCTCAAGGCTCAACCTTGGACATGTGGTGGAAACAAACATCCTGGAGTACAATAGGGGCAGAGGGAATTTCCAGTCAAGCAATAAAATGTGTAGAGATTGGAAAAAACACCAATAGCAAAAACACTCTACTAGGCTGACAGTAACATTGACACTAAGAGCAAAAGCCAAGGGAGCGAATGAGATTAGATACCTTAGTAATCTTAGCTGTAATATAGCATTTAATAGTTTTTTTTATTTTTACTTCTATTATTTCAATGTCACTCTCCTCTCTTTTTCTCATTAATTCTCTTTGCTACTCACTTTCTCCTCAAATAAATGTGTTTTGAAAAATAAGCTAGATTTTTTTTTTTTTTACATATGAAACTTTAAGCTACCTCCCCTCTTAGACTAGAAGACTCTCCTCCTTAAGTAAGGTATTGAGTTTTTGAAATAATGCCCTTAATTTGTCGTCTTGGCGTTACCTCAAAAATTAACCGAATTAATACAATATAGTGTACGATTCGGGTCATATTCACTTTGAGGAGTTGAAAACAAAATTAAATCCTAATAAATAAATGCAAACAACCTAAACTATAAAAATGATTTTGATTTGATGAATTGCTAACTAAATGTCATGAATTAAATTAAAATTAAAATAATTTTTTTAATGTTTTTAAATGAAAATGACTAAAATGAATGATAGCAAAAGAAATGAAAATGAAATATACGAGTAAACAATAATAATAATCAATCCTCCAACTCAACAACGCAAGCAATCCTCACTTTAATAGATACGGAAGTTAAAACAATGAATTAAGAATTATAATTAAGTTTTTAATCCAACAATCGAGTCACCTCGAATTGCCACAAAATATTTTTCAAAATCTCAACTTACTGACTCCAACTAGAATAAAAAAATAGAATTAAGGATACCAAAAACCAATGCTTAATTGTAACTCTTAAATACAAAACAACAGAATTAAAGCTAGCAAGAGACAATATGATCTAAGATTCCAAGCTACCTTAAAAAATCACAATATATTAACTCCAAAGTCAATGCAAATGTTATAACCACAACATTATAATTGAAAGTAAAGCTATAAACAGCCCAATATCAAATGCTAAAAAGTAATCTAGCCACTAATCTACAAATATTATCAGATTAAATAATACAAATTTTTCAATAATGAGAAAAACTATCCTGAGACTTAGAAATTGTTAAGCAACTAGTGGACAGGAAATTAAAGTAACTAAAACTCCCTATGACGATCCAAGCTCCTGTTATTGTTATTGAATTGGAGAATCACATGGTTTTAGCCACAGATTGCCATGAGAATTGCTATAATCAATACTTTGCTACAAGCTTCCATGGAGGAGATGGTGATGGTGGTTTGGGCTGGTGGGAAGGAAGGGATAGACCGAGAAGAAGAAGACGGTGATAATGGTGATTCTGCCTCACGCCGTCGAACACCTCTGATTCCTTCGTTGCGTAGCAGCTCTTCGGTCACTGGTTCTCTGGTTTCGAACTGAGGCGAAGAAGACAATGAAGTCGACGGTGATTTTTGGACTGTCGTCTCTTCTAGTCTGCGCTCTTACTCTTGCACCTCTGTTTGGTCTCTCCCTCTACTGTCGAGCTCCTCCCCTAGTCCTTCCACGAAGATGACGATGATGTGAATTGGCTTTAGGTCAAGGAGCAAAACGTCCCCCTTTTTTTAAATTATTTTTTCTTTTTTCTTCTCTTTTCTCTTTCTTCCTTTTTTAATTTTTAAATCTTCAAAACCTGCAATCAAAAATTGAAAATAAGGTAGCATTAATTGTCCTTAAAAATCAATCAATCACAATTATGACAAATTTGTCCATATTATGCACTAATTCAAGTTAAAACACTTTAATATGAATTATACTCAAATAATGGAATTTAGGACCAATAATAATGACAAAAAACCCACTAAAAAGATATAAAAATACATGTAAAAACATAAGTTTGTTAGTTTCCAAATGTTTTTCCACAAAATTCCCTCTCTTTTTTTTTGGTTTAGTAAAGTTAGTCTAAATGATGAAAATTTGATCCATAATCCATAAGGTTAGGGGGTTTAAATGCCCACTGCTAATATCTAAATATGTTATTAGAGAGTGTATATAAGTACTTTTGTAAGTATTTTCTAAGTTTGATGAAACAAGCCATAACCTCAGGACTCACTCACCAAAACTTTTTCTTTCCAATTTCTTTTAAAAGTCCTCTCTTATGGTTAGTTTAAGTTTAGTATTCATGATATAAATAGAGATATGTTAACCAAACTTCATTTATATCATGAACACTAAACTTAAACTAATTTAATTAGTTCAAGTCTAGTATTCATTATAAATGACTATAATTGATCAACTTTAGTTAACATATCACGCGAACTCTTTTACATTATTTGTTATCTCAAAAACATACAATACTTCTTTGTGAAGCCCACCCGATTTCACACACACACACACTGTAACACCCCGAATTTTCTGACTCAGGATGAGCAGAAAAGAGAAAGTTCATTAAAATTATTTAATAGCTCAATCAATTAGGAAAAATTATGGAATATTGATTTTTCAAGGTTTAGAAATATTTTGGAAAAGTTCATTCCCCGAAAAGTGGCTTAAATGATTTTAAAGCTATTTTCATAGCAAAATGGGTTATTTTCTTAGAAATTTTAGGGAAATTATTTTATGGTTCAAAGAAGCTAATGGATAAGAAAAATCCATTTACGATATTTTGGTTTAATTTCTGGATATATCTTATATTTCAGAAAATAGGAGAAGGATAAGATTGGAGAAATAATTATTTTGGAGGGCAAAATGGTCCAGCAACTAAGTAATACACGTGCTTCCTTCTCCATTAGCCACCTGATTCACTTGTTCATTACATAACTGATCACCGTGGCATTCTTTCATTTCCTTCCATCCGCGACAGTGAGAGAACTCGAGAGAGGGAAAGACCGAGAGGAAGAAGTTGGTGACGGAGGTGGTGATCGGAGGAGCTACACTTGCATGCAAACTTGGATTCTGAATCAGGTGAGCTTCACGTGTCCACTGCTGTCTTTCTTTCTGGTTTCGGTCATATCTCCGGTGTTGTTGAGGAGAGAGAGAGAGATACGTTTAGTGAGAGAAACTCCCAATGAAGGCTGGAACTTGATGATGATGAAAGAGTAATGCTTGTTGATGATAATGGAGTATGATTTTTTAGCTTGCATGTCCATTATATGTCGATTATTGTTGCTGTAAGTGAAGGGTGGTTCTGTTTTGTGATAGCCGAAACAGAGATTTATATATTCATGGCTGTGGCTTCGTTATTCCTGGGTAACCAGATAATAAACCTCAGTTCTTGGGTTATAGAAACGTTAATACGATGCTGTTAGGAGTGGAGTTGCTGGGTTGACCGACGAAACTGGGTTTAATAGTTTAGGTGTTGGCGTCGGGTTCTGTGGAATTGAAGTGATGAATATATATGTATATATTTTCTGGTTGCATGTCGGTTTGTGGCCTTCGAAACAGGGGTTGAATGATTTCTAATAATGGCGTCTTATTTTGGGTGTGGAACGATGAAAGAAGGTGATTATATATATGTTTGCTTGCACGAGTGTGACGGTGGGGGTGAAATTTTAGAATCTAAGATAGTGTAAACGTATATATTTACACGCTGATGCCATAGAAGTGTGGGTTAATAGGCTCTGTTTCTATAAAAGGCAAAGAAGTGAAGGCAAATCAATATATACAGGTATATATATTATTAGTGATGTCCGAAGGGTGTTAGGAAGTAGGAATAGGCGATATGTTGGGTGTTTGGCATGGAAAGTGCTATAAAGTATATATTTGTGTATGTGTACACACTTTCGATTAGTAAGCTTGTAAGGCAAGGGGATAAGAGTAATTAAAGGCTAATAGAGATTGAAAAAGGATTGGGATTTAAAGAGAGATTTCTAATTTATGAATTTTAGTTGGATCAAGCATTAACCTACCCTTACTAAAATGATAGGTTTTTATATCTGCTCAAGCCCACCAAGAAGCAGAAAGAAAGGAGAATGGTAAGGTTTGATTTGGAGGGATGCGGACCAGGTAGTAGTTCTTTCCTCCCTTACACTTGTGTATGATTGCTGCATGTCTGTTTGTGCCATATTGCTATTCAAAAAGCATGAGAACATGTAATCCTTAATTCCTGGATTTTTAGCCGTGACCACGTGCAGCTGATAAACAGGGGGCAGTGATTGCCAATTAAATGCGCGGCAGTGATTGCCAATGATATGCGCGGCAGTGATTGCCAATTATATGCGCGGCAGTGATTGCCAATTAAATGCGCGGCAGTGATTGCCAATGATATGCGCGGCAGTGATTGCCAATTAAATGCGCGGCAGTGATTGCCAATGATATGCGCGGCAGTGATTACCAATTATATGCGCGGCAGTGATTGCCAATTATTAGCGCATTATTTATTCAGCTTGTCTAATAGACATGGGGCAGTGATTGCCAGGTATGTGAGCATTATTTATTCAGCTTTTCTATCTGTCATTGTGCATAAATGCTTAATTTCATTAGCTTGCAAGGTTATGTTTCACTTTGGCTTGTTTTACATGCTTTATGTGATCTGCACATTTGTTTGATGGAAATTACTACTACGGGGATTCTTCGGAATCTCACCCTCCAATTTATGATGAACAGTGAAAGCTAGTAGCCCGAAGGACAAGGAGGTTGTTTAAGAAGAAGATGGGCTGATTGAAGAGCAGAGATACCTGTTATAATTCTGTAAATTGTATAGTAAAATATTTGGGCAAGTAACTTTACTTGCTTTATGGAAATATTATTTTGTATCCTCTAGAAGAAGGAGGTGAGCATTGCCAGGTGCACGTATATGCTGTCAACCAAGAGCGTTGCTTTATTTTTAATATAATATTATAAGATTGTATAGTATGAAATTATTTTAGGTGATAATAGATTGAGTTGAAAGCAGGGTTGATATTGGATCACTAATCAGTTATCTGAAGGTTTGAAATATTTGATCAACGGATTCCAATGTTAAAAAAAAAAAAAATTCCCTGTCTTTTCCCAGGACGGAAACCTGGCGTTAGTGATTCACAGACATTAAAATGATCCTATTAGTATATAAAAGTGAGGTGTTGCATTTATGGTATCAGAGCATGAGGTTCTGGCTTTAGGCAGAACGCTCTGCTTATGTTCTTGTTATATGTTAGACTTGTTATAATTCTTAGAGAAGAACTAAGGCATACTAAGATATGAAGTTCAAGTCTCCAATGAATCAAGGGTTTTGAGTAAACTTATAAAGCGTAGTTCGGGCTAAGCGTAGATTTAATGATATAGGAATGATATAAATGTGATCTGAATAAAATCTGAGGTGTGTTTGAGGTTTGTACTTTAGATGATGTTGATCTTCTTAAGTTTGATGATGTTCATTGATGTTTCTTATTTTAAGTTCAATTGATGATGAACTAGATGTTTGGGCATTATGATTTGAGAAGTGTCATGAGACAAGAGAATATACAATAGCTATAAGCTAGCTTAGATTCCTAAATAGACAAGAGAAAGTACTATGAGACAATAATTGAAAGGGATGAAGACTTGAGAAACTCATTATGAATAGAGAACCTCTTGGATATGTTGTCATAAACAAATATTTGAGCCCAAGAGATAGTCTAGACTTGTGAATTTAGTACACATGATTATGAGAATTGGGTACGAAGTTAGAGGATTTTTAATAAATTAGAATGAGAGAGCTAATGATAAGCTTGATGCCTAATTGTAAGGGCTATTCAGTGAAAATGTTTAAATGGTTATAGTCAAGGAAATTATATAACAGTGTTATTTTGATGATTGATGCTTGTTAATAGCAAGTTAGTGAAAGAGTAGTTGAAATTGATTGAAACTTGTTGTTTGAGGTTTGTTGAGGTTCTAAAAGGTGGATAAGGAAAATTTTAGTAGCCATTGAATGATCAATGATGCAAAGGAGTTGGAAATTGAGAGGCTTGAATATAATAGAATGTGATTAAAATTATTAGCTGCTTGTCTTTTGAATGTCAGCACGTTAAATTTCTATTCTTAGGAACTATTCTTTTGAATAGTGGAAGGATGTTCCATACCAGCTAGAAGTAGACAAATAGGGGTACATGAGAAGGAAGAAAGATTCCCTGTGAACCTTATGCAATAGGTTCTAAACTGTCTTAATAATGAATGGCGAATGATAGAAGAGATTAACAGAATCATAAGAAAGACAAAAAGAGAATGAAAAATATATATATATATATATATAGACGAAAGGAAAGCAGCATCAACAACAATAGCTTATGTTTTCAACCATAACCGGTTCAACATCCAATCTCTTTTGTCAATACAAGTGGAGTTAGTAAGGAAACAAGATAAAATAAAGCAGCAAATTTGGAAGGTATGTAAGAGTTAAAGTTTTGAGGAAGTAAAATTCAGATTATTTGCATTCCTTGAAAAGCTCAAATTATGGTGCAAATTAGTGCAGGAACAGGAAGATATATCTTTTGATTCCAATACTATTATTATAAATGCTACTAAGGGACGAGATGAGTAAAGGCAAAGGTATAGCCAGATACCTAACTATAGTGTCTACTCAACAGGAATATGTTTGAATGATATTTAAATACTCAAAAAAAAAAAAAATTAGAGCTAGACAGTATGCCTATGATATTTGTAAGGTACATGAATAGAGTACTCAGTTCATTAATGAAATTAAAGATATAATTTTACCGTCAAGATCTAGTATTGGCAGTTTAGTAAAAGAGTTATAGTACACAGTAAGAGTTTTTAGAGGAACCTAAAAATAGTTGATTGCTAAATTTAGTATGAGAAAGGTCTTGGCCACTAAATGTTTTCCATGATAGTGAAATCTGGTCCTCCAAGAGAAAGAGAAAAGCAGCCGAGGCAAGGCAATATGGAGTTGACCTTATGCTAATGAAAGCATAAAATACATTAAGGGCCAAGAGTAATGATGGGATCAGATATCCCTTGCGTCTAGCAGAACACTAAGAAAGATTTCTTATGCTACCAAATAGCTAATTGCCAAACAAATTGATATTACAATTACATGAATTTCATGCCAAACAGTTTAATGAGTATTATTGCCTTAATTGCAAGATGGATGCCACTTCTACAGTACTTAGATGAGTCAGGTTGAGAGGTAATGATATGATTTCATAAGAAAGTATAGGTAGCCACTAACGCAGAATAGAGAGACTTTCCCTGGGGTTTGAGTCAAAGTTAAGAGACTCCCCTACCAGAGAGTAATGGCAAGAGTTGAGAAAGCCAAATAGGGATATAAGTCTAAACTTTATCATAAAGGCAAAGTGGCGACCTAAGCTTTTGAACAGTTAAGGCGGCCTTAAGAGAGATAAGGCAGTATCATGAGTTCTCTCCTTGTACCATCTAAAGTTATTAGAAGTGGTAAGACCCTATACTAAGGCAGGGCAAGTATAGCATGTGGCCTAAGCATAATGTTGATTCTAATGGCCACAAGGATGAATAAATAGCTCAAAGAGCTAGCCTGACATGGTGGACGAATTGATATAAAGCTTGAGGAAGTTGAGAATAAGATAATGAAGCTAAATGAGAAGTGTAAGGAGACAATGTTGGAGTTGCCAAAAGGAATGAGTAAGGTCTGAGAAAGCAATGTGGGCATCTAAGATCAGTTTTGGAGAATTATCAGTATGGTTGCCAGATTTCATAGAGATAAAGTTATTCTATAACTTCATTCTTTGGTCTTGAAAATTCCTAGAAAGGGATCACAGTTAGATCCAAGAAGTGGGCTTAGAGAGATCACAGTTAGATCTCAAGATCGCAGTTAGATCTTATGGTCATAGAAGACCCAAAGAAGAGTTATTAATGCCCAAAGTAAAGCAGTTTTCTCTGGGAAGACAATGATCTTAGATGAGTTTAGAATAAAGAATTTCTTGAGACTGGTTAATCGTTACAGAGAGAGTATCCTTGATTTTCTTCAGATAGCCAAGTTGTTAAATAGACCGAGCTCAATTCTAATTGGTCAACAAAGAAAAGTAAGAGTTAACAAAGTGTAGTGCTGCAAGTCCCAAGTAGAATGCATTTAAGCAAGCTAAGTTTGGGGTAAGAAAGTAAGAGGAACAGAAAAAGTCCCCAAATATTATATCAATAGATTGAGTACTAAGAGATAATGCCAAAGGTAAGGTAGAAAATAACAAAGTAAGATTTTTAGAATGGTTGATACCATTAACATGTTTTGATTGATGCCGAATACTTAGAATCATTGATGCAATTGATATACCTTGGTTGATATTTAGGTACTCAGAATGATGGATGCCATTAACAAGTCTTAGTTGATGTCAGGTATCCAGCATTGTGGATGTGATCTATCACAACATATGAGTTAATAGCACTGAGAAAATTACATAGTTAGCAAAGAAGGTAGTTAACGTGAAGGTGGGAGACCATGTTTCCTCAATGTATCCCCAACTACATATATAAATCGATCTATAAAGATCAGAAGAGTTATACTGATAAAAGAAGAAGACCGTTGGAATTTGAGATGGAAGATTATGTTTCCTTGAAAGTAGTACCGACTATGGGCATAGGAAAATCAGAGAAAATGAGGAAATTAAATTCAAGTTACATAGGACTATTTGAAATTCTTGCAAAAGTAGGCCCAATGGTGTATCAGATAGCTATACTTACACATATATATATATATGTTTGTTAGGGACTTCCGGTGCAGGGGTTTATTACTTCTGGATGTATGATTTCGGGTTCCTTAAATATTCAGATTAATGAGGATCATAGAGGTTAAAGGTGTGAACCGTGAGAATTATGGAAATTGTGAACGGTTGAGGTTTATTTCCAAATCTGAAAATTCTTTTTGAGATTTAAGGTACAAGGCTAGCTACCCGAGACATTTATGGGTAATTAAAGATGTATTGGAAATAGAATATTTGTGTGCTAGGACTTAGAAGATTATGGAGATCATGGCTGGAAATAATTCCCATTGATATTTTCTGGGAAAAATATTGTCTTAATTATTCTATCACGCTTGGGGGTTAAGGAATAATTAGTGAATCAATTTTATTAAAGTCTGGAAATTTGCTGGAGAAGGAGTAAAGCCATGCAGTTTAATGGAAAGAATGATTAAGAACATAAAGAATAATTATACATGTGTGTGGCTGTTCGATTGTGATATGAAGAATGACTTTGGAAGCTTAGTGTTGATGTGGAAATGTCATTTAAATAATTAAATTAGAGTGTAGCTTTAGAACTTTGATAGTCAAAATTTATTGCGAGGAGAACCATGTGTGGTTTATTCTTAAAATTTTCAATAATAAATGATGATTATCTAATGAATTTGTTATGTGATAGAACGATGAATAGAAATGCTGGAAGGTTGGGGACTTTAGAATTTTGAAGGAGAAAATTGATTAGAACTCTAAAATGTGAAGCTTTGAACTAAGGGATACTTTGATATGAGGAAGTATTAAATCATTGGAGTTTATTGATAAAAGAACCTATAAAAGGTTGAATTGAGTGATTTAGCTATTGCCCTTCAATCTGAAATTTTCTTTTAGATTTAAACTAAAGGATTGTATGGATTTGGAAAGTATCAACCAGACAAAAAGCATGTCATTGAATACGAAGAAATTGATGTACAAGATGATCTGACTCATGGCATGCAATCCAAATGAATCATTGATAGACATGAAAGAAGATTGCAAAATAAAAGTATTCCGTTTGTGGAAGTGGTCTGGAAAGGATTGTAACCACGAGAAGCTATATGGGAAGTAGAAGAAGAAATGCAAACGCAATATCCAGACTTTATGCCTCAAAGTAATTATCCAAATTTCGAGGACGAAATTTTATTTACGGGGGGAGAATTGTAACACCCCGAATTTTCTGACTCAGGATGAGCAGAAAAGAGAAAGTTCATTAAAATTATTTAATAGCTCAATCAATTAGGAAAAATTATGGAATATTGATTTTTCAAGGTTTAGAAATATTTTGGAAAAGTTCATTCCCCGAAAAGTGGCTTAAATGATTTTAAAGCTATTTTCATAGCAAAATGGGTTATTTTCTTAGAAAATTTTAGGGAAATTATTTTATGGTTCAAAGAAGCTAATGGATAAGAAAAATCCATGTACGATATTTTGGTTTAATTTCTGGATATATCTTATATTTCAGAAAATAGGAGAAGGATAAGATTGGAGAAATAATTATTTTGGAGGGCAAAATGGTCCAGCAACTAAGTAATACACGTGCTTCCTTCTCCATTAGCCACCTGATTCACTTGTTCATTACATAACTGATCACCGTGGCATTCTTTCATTTCCTTCCATCCGCGACAGTGAGAGAACTCGAGAGAGGGAAAGACCGAGAGGAAGAAGTTGGTGACGGAGGTGGTGATCGGAGGAGCTACACTTGCATGCAAACTTGGATTCTGAATCAGGTGAGCTTCACGTGTCCACTGCTGTCTTTCTTTCTGGTTTCGGTCATATCTCCGGTGTTGTTGAGGAGAGAGAGAGAGATACGTTTAGTGAGAGAAACTCCCAATGAAGGCTGGAACTTGATGATGATGAAAGAGTAATGCTTGTTGATGATAATGGAGTATGATTTTTTAGCTTGCATGTCCATTATATGTCGATTATTGTTGCTGTAAGTGAAGGGTGGTTCTGTTTTGTGATAGCCGAAACAGAGATTTATATATTCATGGCTGTGGCTTCGTTATTCCTGGGTAACCAGATAATAAACCTCAGTTCTTGGGTTATAGAAACGTTAATACGATGCTGTTAGGAGTGGAGTTGCTGGGTTGACCGACGAAACTGGGTTTAATAGTTTAGGTGTTGGCGTCGGGTTCTGTGGAATTGAAGTGATGAATATATATGTATATATTTTCTGGTTGCATGTCGGTTTGTGGCCTTCGAAACAGGGGTTGAATGATTTCTAATAATGGCGTCTTATTTTGGGTGTGGAACGATGAAAGAAGGTGATTATATATATGTTTGCTTGCACGAGTGTGACGGTGGGGGTGAAATTTTAGAATCTAAGATAGTGTAAACGTATATATTTACACGCTGATGCCATAGAAGTGTGGGTTAATAGGCTCTGTTTCTATAAAAGGCAAAGAAGTGAAGGCAAATCAATATATACAGGTATATATATTATTAGTGATGTCCGAAGGGTGTTAGGAAGTAGGAATAGGCGATATGTTGGGTGTTTGGCATGGAAAGTGCTATAAAGTATATATTTGTGTATGTGCACACACTTTCGATTAGTAAGCTTGTAAGGCAAGGGGATAAGAGTAATTAAAGGCTAATAGAGATTGAAAAAGGATTGGGATTTAAAGAGAGATTTCTAATTTATGAATTTTAGTTGGATCAAGCATTAACCTACCCTTACTAAAATGATAGGTTTTTATATCTGCTCAAGCCCACCAAGAAGCAGAAAGAAAGGAGAATGGTAAGGTTTGATTTGGAGGGATGCGGACCAGGTAGTAGTTCTTTCCTCCCTTACACTTGTGTATGATTGCTGCATGTCTGTTTGTGCCATATTGCTATTCAAAAAGCATGAGAACATGTAATCCTTAATTCCTGGATTTTTAGCCGTGACCACGTGCAGCTGATAAACAGGGGGCAGTGATTGCCAATTAAATGCGCGGCAGTGATTGCCAATGATATGCGCGGCAGTGATTGCCAATTAAATGCGTGGCAGTGATTGCCCAATGCCGCGGCAGTGATTGCCAATTATATGCGCGGCAGTGATTGCCAATTAAATGCGCGGCAGTGATTGCCAATTATATGCGCGGCAGTGATTGCCAATTATTAGCGCATTATTTATTCAGCTTGTCTAATAGACATGGGGCAGTGATTGCCAGGTATGTGAGCATTATTTATTCAGCTTTTCTATCTGTCATTGTGCATAAATGCTTAATTTCATTAGCTTGCAAGGTTATGTTTCACTTTGGCTTGTTTTACATGCTTTATGTGATCTGCACATTTGTTTGATGGAAATTACTACTACGGGGATTCTTCGGAATCTCACCCTCCAATTTATGATGAACAGTGAAAGCTAGTAGCCCGAAGGACAAGGAGGTTGTTTAAGAAGAAGATGGGCTGATTGAAGAGCAGAGATACCTGTTATAATTCTGTAAATTGTATAGTAAAATATTTGGGCAAGTAACTTTACTTGCTTTATGGAAATATTATTTTGTATCCTCTAGAAGAAGGAGGTGAGCATTGCCAGGTGCACGTATATGCTGTCAACCAAGAGCGTTGCTTTATTTTTAATATAATATTATAAGATTGTATAGTATGAAATTATTTTAGGTGATAATAGATTGAGTTGAAAGCAGGGTTGATATTGGATCACTAATCAGTTATCTGAAGGTTTGAAATATTTGATCAACGGATTCCAATGTTAAAAAAAAAAAAAATTCCCTGTCTTTTCCCAGGACGGAAACCTGGCGTTAGTGATTCACAGACATTAAAATGATCCTATTAGTATATAAAAGTGAGGTGTTGCACACACAAACTAAGTTTTCGTTTGACGAAACAAACACTAATTCTAGCTAGCAAAAACCATATAGTATTTGGTACTATATCAAATATTAATCTGAATTTGCATTGTGCCAAGCAGCTAATAGAGTTCTTCAAACATGATTTTTTTTTAAAAAAAAATTTACATAACATGAACATGACATCTTCATTAAAAACATAGGGTCTCTTTATATTATAAAAATATGATAAAATTTCTCAATCTTGCATTTTACAGATTTTGAAAACTCATATATTGTTGTCAATAATGCCATTGTTTACATAAGCTACATAGTACATACTGGTTCAAATTTAAGCATCCAAATAATGTTGCACTTTTAGCATTGTTTTTTTCTGTCCACAAATTCAAATGCTCAACCTCATTCAATAGTATATATTAAAAGGTGAAGAATTATCCAACATTGTGATCTTATTTTTGAGGTGAATCCAAATAAGATCAGGGTGTTGGATGCACTTTTATCTTATATTAAATCCCTTCCCCTCAAATTAAATCATCGCGACAAGTCAACTAATCCATTTGATACAAACATTAATTCTGTTTGAATTTCATGGCCTATAATCCTTTCGTTGGCATACAAAAGATCGCGCAAGTTGGAATTGTATAAGACAATGCAACTTAGATAAGGCTAACAAATGATGAAAAAGCTATTTCTTAATTAGCTGCCAACTACTTGGAGGCCCTTCCTCTTTTAGGCTCTATATATCTGTTGGGTACATGTATAGTTCTATTAACAAAAACCATCTTGTTCTTGCATCCCTTTGTTGCAAGCAACTGAACAAGGGCTTTCAAGTTGGCCTTTCTTCTTCTTTCTCTCTTTGCTCTTTCACTCATTATCTCCTCGGAGGTCACTGCCACAGACTTGCCCGAGCCTTCTTCTAATCATGGTTATTTGAATCCCTTTAATTTATTGTGAATCTCTACAGTACTAATGCTGTACTTTTTTAAAAACAAATCAACTGTGCAAATTTTACGTTTCATTTATTTAATCTTGCATCGTCACTTTAATGTTCATTTAAAAAAATTATTTTTTTTTCCACCAAAGCTTTGAGGGATGTCATACCCTTCTCTCCTGAGTTGTGCAACGCATGTAAAGTATTCTTTCTTCCCATGTTTGGGCCCTAATTTGGTGCAAGGTTCTCTAGTACGCGAAATAAAAGTTATTTTGGGATAATATCTTTAACTAGAAGTTTTAAGCAGCAGGGATCGATGTACCCAAAATGTCATAGTATAATATTATTTTATGTGATATTTATATTATGTTACTTAGCCATAAAGCTGTTACAGATAAAGTAGAAATGTATAGATAACTTCTTTTGCAATTTTTACATGTTTAACTACATTTAATGTCGTAATACCCCTTCAATTATTTATGTGCAGCTGAAGTAGGGACAATGAAACATGGAGAAGTGAATGATGCCAAATATGACCATGAAGGTTACTGAAGCCATGGTGGTTATTGCGGAGGCCATCACAGTGGGCATGGCGGTGGTTACTGAGGCCATGGTGGCTATAGCGGCGGCGGCCATGGCAAAAGATGCTGCTCCTAAGCTGGTTAAGCTGTTGATGCACAACTAAAGATTGAACATCATAACTACGTAATGAATAAAGCTTGGACTTATGTGCATACTAGGGCTTCAACCTCTCATAGGAGTGGAGTTTCAAGCCTCAAGTTAAAGTGGAGTTTGTGTGTAATTTCCATGTTTGTACTGCAAAGCATGCGTGATAGATGCACAATGTGAGATTGCTTTAGCAATCAAGATACGAAGATTCAATGAATGGGAAATTTGGCTATTATTGTTATTACATTACAAGTTCTCTTCAACGAATTAAGCTGCGGTTTGCAAAGCTCAAAATTGAAATTATTAAACTTGAGATGTAAGCTAATGAATTAAAGCCAAAAGTACTTTAGAACCCTACATTAATAAACACTACCAAAAAAACGTGACTAGTGATGAAATTTAGTGACAGAATTTTTATTTAGCGACATATTAGTGACAGAATCATATTAGCAATAGAATTAGCGACAGAATTTCTCTCATCACTAATTCTTTTATCACTAATTGGATTAGTAATAGAATTGAAATTCCGTTGCTAATTACGAACGGAATTTCAATTTTGTGGCTAATTAATGACAAAATTTTTGTCAGTGATTAGAGACGAATAATTTCTGTCGCTAATTCCATCAGTAATTAATATTTTTTTAAAAAAAATTAAAATGCCATATGTGGCGTCTCTAACAGCTACCACCTCACCTTCGCCGCCACGTGTCACCCACTTCATCTCCACGTGTCACTATCTCACATGCCCTCTTGTGTCACCACATGTCGTGACCCATATAATTTTTCCTCGAAGTGACTTCTCCACAATTTGAACCAAGGACCTCATTTGTGCACGCATGTAACTTTATCAGTTGAGCTGCAATGAACTTTCTAACTTATTATACAAAATTTGAAAAAATATATATAATATTCTCTTACACAAACAATTATATATACACATATATATTGTTAGAAACTCAAAATAAACTATATGATAATTTTAATCATAACTATTTTTGTGACAAAATTTTTTTAGATTTTTTTTACCATTTATTTTATAATGCTTTATTTTTTAAAAAATATTTTTGACAAAAAAAACTTCATGGCTAATTCCGTGGCTAATTTTAATTATAAAATTTTAGTCATGAAATTAGTTATGAAAATTTCTGACCGAAAACACTCTGTGGCTAATTTTAATTATGAAATTTTAGCCACGGAATTAGTGACATAAATTTCTGACAGAAAAAATTCCATCATTAATTCCGTGACTAAGTTTAGAGACAGAATTTTCATCGGTAATTCGTTAGAAATTAGTAATGAAATAATTTTCATCGCTAATTCTGTCAATAATTAGCTTTTTTTTTTAGTGAAAATATCATTTTGGAGAGCTTAAGCTTGAATAGAAACTTTAAAAAAAAAAAAAAACAGCGGAACTTCAGAAAGTAAAATGTAAATTTATTGGTCCCCCAAAAAAATGAAACATACTGGTTTGCGCGCAAAACCAGCTATTAATCACAAGGCAAAATGATTATCAAACTCACTACAAAAAAGTTGTTTTAATATAAAATTAATTCAAATGAAAAATATTTTAAATTTTAAACCTAAATGATGTTCCTATAAATATAGCTTTTGAGGAAATATTTAAATTTGATTTTTATTTTTTAAAAAATATTTAAGTACATAATTTATTTATATACATGTATGTATACTACTATGTTATATATTATTTGCTTTATATATTAGAATTAAAATGTCTATTATTTATATCTTTTTTTTCTTGGATAAGGTCTATTATTTATATCTATGTGAGATTTGATAGAGCCTTAAATAAGGGAGAAATAAAATTTTTGAAAATAAAAGAAAAGAGGAATGAAACACTCGTAGCACATGATTCACAATCAACCCTTGGTTATTTTTAATCCAATGTTTCATTTTCTTCTCTACAGCCACGTTTTGAGAAGTCTAACCTCTCACTCTAACACCTCACACAGCCGGCTCTCCTTCTTTGCTCCGCCAGCGCTGTTATCCTAAAACTCTAGCATTTTCATTATCCTCAGACTTATAGGATCATCCTTTCTGCTTGCTCACGCCGGCTCTGCCGTCGTTATTCTTAGGATATAGAAGCACACGTCGGATCTGATTTAGATATTTGAGGTTTAGTACTCTTGGTTCATAGCTTCCAACCGTCGTCTCTTGACATTTGCGCATCAAATCTGACTTTGGATTACGAGATACTCCTCTGGTCTTTAATATAAGACCCATTTAACTAATTTGATTAGATTAAGGAAGTTAGGTAAGTTAGTTAATTATAATAAAAGTGATACATTTTTCCTAAAACACCATAATCATCTTTTTTAATACCCCATCTCCCTCTTCTGTTTGATTATGGTTGAGAGAGTATCTATAAGGGTAATTTAGAAAAAATTAATAAATATAAGAAATAGATCTTATATTTAGAACTAAAACTAACTTAAGAATTGGGTCTTATATTAAGAACCGGAGGAGTACTTAGGTTTGACACTCCCTCTCCTTCAAATCTTCTCGATCGGCCATCATTTCTAGTTGCGTCGCGTGTTTT